>NW_017307019.1:186168-233440 GCF_000935625.1 Nanorana parkeri | reverse complement strand
AAAGGCAGCCAGTGTGAGGGGGAGGGGGGGCTGGGGGTGTTGTGGGCGAGAACTTCCTGGGGGGGGGTGAGCGGGCGAGAACTTCAAAATAATCCCTGTCGCTCCCTGGCGAATTCGGCTCTGCCGGCGCCCTCTTCATACGGGCGCCTGGGGGCACGTCTCCTCCCCACGCTACGCCACTGCTCAGAGAGGCGGCTCTGAATGATCACACCTGTCAGCGCTCCCTCTCTCTCCTCCTGGCCGCTATAAGAGAACATTTACCTTGAAAAAGAAACATTATAAAGTTTCCCTACCAAAAGATTGTTAGGGGCCCCTTATACCACTGTTTGCCATAAACAGGACAGTCTTTTATTTCTCCACAAACAGAAAGCTTTTCCTCAGCATAATAATACTCAAAAGACCACTTGTCTTTAGCAAAATAACACAAACAGTCTCATTGAATCAAGGTCGTCTTACACAGATGAAGCGTTCCAATACCACGGCTGTCGGGGTCAGGCCCGGCTTTCCCACAAGGCCACCGAGGCCCGGCCTCGGGGCGGCAGCGGTGACCTTGTGGGGATCTCCCACCACTGCTGCCAGAGGAGAATAGAAAGGACCCATAACATCACCACGCCACCTTTGATATGTCAGCTCTTAGAGAATATGCTTACTCGGAAATGGTGTATCTTCTAAATAAATTCAGGATTATAATAATGATTTGGAGGGTCATTGGTGAATACTGGCACTTGGGGAGTTTTTACTGACCAGGAATTGATATGTGAGTCATTTAAAACACAAACAAGACAAAAAACAAAGCTGAACTGAAAAAGTCTGCAATAAGCCAGAACTACTTAATAAAAAAAATAGCACTTTGCTAAAACACAGTAATAACAATTGCAGCTTAAAATAATCCACTCTGAGAAAGAGACCAAAGTATGTTTTCTGAAATACTGAACTGCAGAATGATGTAGGGAAGCATATGCCTTACGAAAAATAGGTCAGCCTAGGGCCTCATTCAATTTAAATTCTTCAAATTGCTTAGGGTTTTCTCATTGGGCACCAGTTTGGTATGCCCTCTCTGCGTGCTTTGTCATGTATTTCTTGTTTCTGTAACTTTTTGTTAAAAGAAACCTGTTCTAAAAACACATACAGAACATTTAATTATTAGGTAAACCAACATGTTACGACTAAGTGTTTCTATTCCCATATTCAGTTTTGTAATGCTGAATTTCGTGCAAATGTCATCATTATTAATAATTATCTTCAGTGTCCAGGGGCAGAGCAATGTTGCTATAGGGTTGAAAATTTAAATAGAAAGTGCCCAAACTGCTGATTGTCCATTGCTGATTACTCAGCAATAGAAGAAGTATTGGAAAAAAGCAGAAGAGACTTACCTTGCTTCCTAACTTTCTACTAAAGTATCGCGCACACACACAAGTATAACATCACATGGCAAACTTTTTTTATTTGTCTGCAAAAAAAAGTGAAGTATGCTTGCCACTCATTTCTGTGAAAATAATCTCTGCGCTGCCAGCAAGTGCTTCCAGTGGTGGAAAAGGCTCATAAAATGGGAAGCATACCAGAAAAAAATGGTGGGATTGAGTCATTTAGGCTCTGTTCACATCTAGTGGCTATGTTCACATTTGAGCATTTGTCGCTTGTAGCAAAATGCCCGTCACTGTAAAAAAGTACATGAGCTTCTTTTTGGCAGATTAAGCACTTCTTGGCCCCATAGACTTCAATGGAAACGCTCAAAAATGTTTGCTGCAGTCTCTCTACATCTACAATGCCTACTCCTCTAGAATGACACCAACCTATCAAGGCATATTGATATAACTCTAAGCAAGTCCACTGCTTGCATTAGGGCCTTGAGCAGGGTTATGTGATGTTTTCTGGAAGCTATGTACTGCACCCTACCTGCCTTCTCCCAACAGCCGTGACCTACCTGCATTAAGAGATACAGGGGTCCTTTGTCTTGCCGGTGCGGGTTTTAAACTGATGAGAAACTCCACACAGTGAGGGAATTTTACACTGTAAAGATATAATGCAGTGTGAATCTACTTTGAAAAGAACCAGTCAGCAATGGATATTTGTAAGGATCTAAACCTCCACTCTAAAATGGTTATAATAGTGCAGCCATAATTCCCAGGAACGATATATGTGTTCAGTGCCAGGCTGTGATACACTTGTGGAAGATGACAAAATTGGTGAAGCAAGGCAAAACTGTCCATTAATAATGCTGCTATCGGCACCAAGCTCTGGCAGGACACAGGATGCCCTTATAGCTTGTTACTCACTCTGACATAATAAAAATAATAATAATAACAATTATCATCATCATCATCATCAACATGATGCTGCTCTTATGTGGTCATGATGCCACCTGGCCATTAACCATCTATACCAATGGAGGCGAACCTATGAGCCCCACGTACCAGGGAGGGCACTCGGGGCTCTCTCTGCTAACACGCGAGCCCAGGTTCAGGGACCACCAATGAAAATAGATCTGACCGTCCCGGATCACCTCGATCCGGGCAGGTCACAATCAGGTAGCGGTGGTGGCCTCTAAGGCCCCCGAGAGTCCATACAGCCCCGTGAAAGCCTCACAGCACACCCTTGAAAGCCGCACAGCCCCCCAAGAGCCGCACAGACCCCCATGAGAGATGCACAGCCCCTCTTGAAAGCCGCACAGCCCCCCTGAGAGTCTGAACAGCCCCCCCCAGAGTCGCACAGCCCCCCTTTGAAAGCCTGAACATGAATTTGTGCTGAATTTGCTTTGAACAGGGAAGTTTTGGGCAAGTTCAGAGTTGGCGAATTTTGACGCTAATCCATAATGCACTGTGCAGCCTTTGACTTTGGTCAGAAGCCTCACAACACCCAAAAATGGAGGAGAGCTATATAACCCAGCCCCCTACATTAGAAAGGGGGACAAAGAGCATCCATAGTGTTAAAATGTTTGAGCACAGGGAGAGCTCATTAAATAGGAACAGATTATAATAGGCAATTTAGTGAACTGTGCTTGGGTTCTGTGTATCGCAGTGGTGAGATATAACAGCCCCCTTCCCCTATGTTACGGAACATAAGTGAACCCAACGGTTCTTTTTTCAAGTAAATCAAGCCTTTAGAATGGTGCTGATCATGTATGGATTTTGCTATCTGGTAGCTGCAGTTGGTAAATATATTTTTTATATTTTAATTCATTAACAGCTCTCATACCTTTATACCCTAATATACCCTTTATACCCTATATAGCCTAATGGGCAATTTTTTACAACACTCTGATCTTGTTTATTTGGAGATAATGTTGTCATTACTTAAAATAACAAAGTAACACATACATTGTTTTTTTTTGGGTACAAACTAGATTTTCTATTGGCAGTTATGGATGAGGTTTGGGTTCCACCACCCCTATAGGTTTAAGGTGAATCCTGTGGGTTTGAGTTTTGCAGTCCAGGGGAATTTTCTCACATGCTTCCCACAGCCGCTCTTTGTATCTGCACCCATAGCTCAGCTGCTCGCTCTTCCTGGCCTGAGCATTGGTGTTTTTTCAGACAATGGGTCCTGCACTGTGGGCAAGGCCCCCTTCTCTTACTGGCCAGCAGCGTGAGACATCCCCATTGCTAGGCAGCAGCTTGGAGCTGCCTGTTCCACCTTCTTCTGCCCTGTTTGGCCATGCTGCCTATTTCAACTTATTTGCCCTCATTGGCTGGTGGCCCTGTGGCACTATTTGAACATGACAAGCTCAGGGCTCTCCTACAGATGACTGTGGTCTACTGGCTCTACTCAGTGGGTTCTGACTGTATTGGGCATTGTTTTATGGGTACTGACTCTTCTAGGCATTACTCTATAGAGTTTGGTTCTTTAGACTTCTGGATTTCGATATGATAACATAACTGAACCTGGTGACTTGGTCTCAATTACACTTTTGATCCCAGTGGCTCCCTTCTGCTAGACCTGGATGCTGAAGGGCTCTTCTATCCACCAGGCAAGTTGTACTTGGAGCATCAAGAGGACGCTCCTCAGGTGTAATGCCAGACATGCAAGACACTCCACTATTGTCTCGCTCCACGTAATGACTCCTCTCTGTAACCGTCCCTAATTTGCTCTCTTCTTCCAGCCTGAGCATCAGCAGTTGCCAGGCAATGGGTTCTGCACTGTCGATAATGCCCCCATTCTATCTGGCCATTGATAGGAGGTGTTCCTGTTGCTATGGTTCCATCTCCTCTGCCCTGATAGGTCCTGCTCCCTTTTCCACCTCCATTGGCCTGCCTGGCTGGTGGCACTGTGTTGCTCTATTTGAGTATCAGAAGTCCACTGCTCTGGGCTTATGATAGTTCTTCCTACATTGGCACTATTCTTTGATATGCCAACCCTTGGTTCTGATCCTGACCTTAGCCTTTCCCTGGAATACACTCCACCTAACCTAACCTGGTTTATGTTCAGACTGCCTCCTGTCTTGACCCCGTCTATCCCTCAATTACGAACCCTTTAATCTCCTGTCTTTTCTAGCCACTGCAGTTGTCTGAACACTCCAGATTAGCATAGTAAGTGAGGGGAGATTTGGGGGGATTTATTACGGTAACCAATTATGTATTGTCTGCACTGTATTAGCAGTATATACTCTATATGCATTATATACTGCTAATACAGTGCAGACAATACATTTACAATTATACTAACATGAATGTATTAAATGATCTGTATGTAGCCCTGTACTATGGATCATTTAACCCATTCATGTTAGCAGAGGATCATTGTAAATGTATTGTTGCAGGCACTCTATATGTACATGTACTATATACTACATATAGAATGCACTGAACAATAGATTTACAATTATCCTCTGCTAATATGAATGGGTTAAATGATCCGTAGTACATAATATGTAGCCCTGTACCCCCTTTTCCACTTACAGAGCTAGGTTATTGTTTTTCTTTTAAATAAATATTCATGTAATTTTATTGGTATCTATCTACCAGTAGCTGCCTCATTTCCCACCCTCGGCTTATATTCGGGTCAATACTTTTTCCCAGTTTTTTGTGGTAAAATTAGGTACCTCAGCTGATATTCGGGACGGCTTATACTCGAGTATATACGGTAAATTAACTTCATAATCTCTGATGTCATCAAATCCATTCAAAAATCCCCAGCACCTGGAGACAGTAGTAGGGAAGCTTACTGTCAGGGTGCAAGGCCGCTGTAACAAACTACAATTCCCATGATGCATTGAGCAATTATTACATTTATGTAATTTGTCCCATGTAAAATGACACTGAAATTATGATTCTGGTACAAGGCATTGCAAATGTATTCATAAATTACATAAATACTTTTTTCTTTCAGTTGTGTGCTATTGTTTTTTAATGAGACACAAAAAAAATGTAATGAACAAAATGAATAAATAGAAAAAAGGAAGTATCAAAAAAAAGAAGCAGCAGAAAAAGAATAGTAAAGGGGATAAGGGAAATAAGGAATTAATAAGGGCTAATTAGGGTAAACTAGAGATTAATAAGGGGCTAAATAAAACAAACTTTAATAAATAAAAAAAGCAAATTGTCAGATTGCTCTAATTGACATTATGTATAGATCAAAGCTCATGCTACTTACACCCTGTGCATTTTTTATGTACTATAGACCCTGTATACATTTTATGGACTGTACAATCTGATTGTGTATCGTCCTTTATAGACTGGTTATCCAAATCTGTTAGACATTAGGCGGCTAGTTAAAAAGCAATGAAACATTCACTAGTGGTAAGTGAATCACTGTCAGTTAAAACAGAGGCACTTGGAAGATTTGCTTGCAATAAAGCATTTTGTCACCTATTTATTTATGCATGTATTTATTGGTTAATAATCTTTCCTGTAACTGCAGTATTTGGTACAGTCCTGCAGCCTTCCATTCACTGGGGTAACATCACCATTGCAACTAAAAAAAATTGACAAGTACACCAGTATCTCCAGCAAGTCAATTTTAGCTTAATGTCCTTTCATATTTTTTTGAATAAACAGCAGAAATGGCAAGTATGATCAGAGGCGGCTCTAGACTTTGTCAGGCCTTATGCGAAACTCAAACGTGATGCCCCTACTTACACCCATAATGAAAAAAAATGCAAACGATAATAAAAAATTTAATGAATCAATTGCATATTTTAAGACTAGCGTTTAATCCAAACAGCCTGTAATCCACAGCTCCTAGAGCTAGAATTTTATTTCTGTCTCTTATCTAATTCTATAAATAACTAGACACAAAACCCTGACCCTAAGGAAGTAATTCACAAAGTGCAAAGGTCAGTCGTAAGTAACGCACAGAGTGCCGAGGTCAGTCGTAAGTAACGCACAGAGTGCAGAGATCAGTCGTAAGAAACATACAGAGTGCATCAGTCAGGAGAAGGTATCGCACAAAGTGCAGAGGTCAGTAGTAAGTAACCCAAATCAATTTGAAAAATCAAATCGCTGAGGTCAGTAATAACGCAGAGTGCAGTGGTCAGTGATAAAGCAGGGTGCGGAGGTTAGTGATAACACAGGGTGCGGAAGTCAGTAATAATGCAGAGTGCGGGGGTCAGTAATAACGCAGAGTGCGGAGGTCAGCTGGGACCCAGAGCGCAGGGGTGGGACCCAGAGCACAGGGGTGGGACCCAGACTGCAGGGGTGGGGCGCAGACTACAGGGGTAGGACACAGACTACAGGGGTGTGGCACAGAGTACAGGGGTGGGATGCAGAGCAGGGGTGGCAAATGGGAGGGACGCATAGTGCAGGGGAGGGGATGCAGAGTTTAGTGGGAGGGGACGCAGAGTACAGAGAGCGGCGGCATGTGTGTCACCTCGGGCAGGCTCTCCCCTCTTTCTCTCTGCTGGAGCTGTGGCTGTTGAGACAGGAAGCAACATTTTGTATAGGGCCCTGTGATTTCTAGTTACGCTCCTTGCAGAGCCCACCTGAGATCCCACACAGCCGACATAATAGCAACTCTGCAGAGCCCACCATAGACTCTCTATGGTGGGCTCTGCAGGGTATCAGGTGGGCTAGTCACACCCCTGCACATCTATTACCTGGCAGCCTTCTCCACCGCTGGGCCCTGCCTCCTCCTCGGTTGCCAGCGGGCACCACATCCTCCTCCTCCACCACCGCCAGGCCTGGCCTCTTTCTCCATTGCCACCAGGCCCTGCCTCTTTCTCCATTGCCACCAGGCCTGCCTCCTCCTCCACCGGGTCCCGGCCTACTCCACTGCAGCTGCCAGTTGTCACTGACTCTGGTTAGTGATCTGGACAGCGGCGCCTTCCTCCTGACAGCTGCCAGTGACAGCCAGCAGTCTGTGATCAGGGCCGGTCGGAGGTGTTGGATTGCCTGGGCTGTCTGCCTTTACAAAAAATGAAGACTGTTCCTGTTTTAAGAAATAACAGCTTTGAGTCTGATCTCTGCATGCTTGCCATTGGGCTAAGTCGCCCAAATACTGATACATTCTCAACTGATGGAGAATGCGGGCATTTCATCGTTACAGCCGTTTAAACTTGCAAACTGACATTTAAAGGGACAGTATAGCTGTTGCATGTCCTGGGTTAAAACTGCACAGGCTATGCAATCCAGAGAAGCAATAATGGAAGAGCTGGTCAAACAACTGGCACTGGCCAATATACAAACCCAGACCCACCATGAGGAGGCGCAGACCCGCCATGAGGAGGTGCTGGCCCAGCAACAAGAGAGTACTCGCATATTGGTAGCCCAGCTTGCAACTCAGCAGGGAGCCATGCAGACACAGGTGACTGCCTTGAAGGAAGCAGTTCGGCACCTGGCTCAGGAACATGAGCAAGTAACTGTGAGAGCCAGCCATTATTTGCAAAAACTGAATCCCAATGATGATGTGGAAGCGTTTCTAACATTTGAGGGAACAGCTGAGAGAAAGGGATGGCCTCAAGATCTAAAAGTTATAGTAAATTGTACTGCTAAACAGGCAAAGCTTAAGTCCTCAACCCTGTACAAATTAACCAGTGGTACAACAATTTAGTGTAGCTTGTGAGATTCTTTTTTCCAAGTACCACACTATATTGTCTTTAAAGTTTAATTGTATATTAAAGCAGTGCACAAAAACCCCCTCCCATCCCTGCATTCCTAAAATATTTGATGTCAGGCATGAGTTTGGTAGAAATTGGCTAGCATCAAGACAATACATGAGCACTTGAATAGAAAGCATATTGAACGTTCTACAGTGTGGGCCTTTCAGTTTGGGCCCTTTTTTTAATCATATCTACTGCCAACAGCACCATTGTGGTCTGTATTCTCTGCTTGCAGTACGTCAGCTGTGGTAAAAGTACCTGTCATTTGGATACCATGTGCATGAGTAAAAGCCTTACTATGCATCAAAGAGTTTGGTGGGAGCAGCACCTCAATGGTACTGGTCACCACAAAAAACACACTAGGGACAAGGTCCTTAAGCATCCAAGACAAACAGAGAAAAGTGTGACCCTTCACCATCCACGATAACCTCTTATGACTTCCAATACCATCTCTATGATGACTAAGCTCATAATATGTCCCCCCTCCAGTATATCATGAATGACGCTGCCACACTTATCGACCTTACTAGCCTCACCCCTTTAGCAATCTCAACACTGGCTTCTGCTCATCCATTGAATAAAATTAAAAATACTAAGAACATGCAAACCAACCTTGTCTCAAAATATCATCCAACCCATCCTCTCCACTCCTCCACTCCTTCGTCACTTCCTCCCATGCTTGCCTCCAGGATTTATCCGGAATCTCTCCTACCCCAATCTGTCTAGCTATCTCCTACTCGGTCTGCCTTTGGGCCTATCAGGCCTGCAAAGTGGTCTTACCCATCTCCTCAATTTCTTGACCAGTAGACTTGTTATCTCAGTATCAGGTGAGGCGAAATGTAGGAATCTCACAACCAGGAAAACACAGGGACCCAGTAAAGATGATACAGACAGTCTAAAAGGCACAAAGGGCTAGACCAGGGGTCAGCAACCTTAAACACTCAAAGAGCCATTTGGACCCGTTTCCCACAGAAAAGAAAACACCGGGAGCCACAAAAACCTTTTGACATCTAAAATGAAGATAACACTGCATATATTGTTTTTTTACCTTTATGCTATGTATAGCATGTATATAGGTATATGTGGGCTTAGTAACGCACTGGACTCTGGGCTTAGTAACACACTGGACTCTGGGCTTACTAACGCACTGGACTCTGGGCTTAGTAACGCACTGGACTCAGGGCTTACCTGAGACCCCCGCACAGCCCACCTGAGAATGACCCTGCAGAGCACACCATAGATCCTGCACAGCCCATCTGAGATTCTCTATGGTGGGCTCTGCAGGGCCTCACGTGGACTGGTTGCCGGGGTCCCTTTCACTGTACCTCCTCCCAACTCCTCTTACCTGCAGCTGCTGGGGCCTGGCCTCCTCCACCCCCTCCCCTGTCACCTTTGCCATGCCGCCCCTGGCACAGCTGATACTCATGTAAGAGGCCCCTCAGGCTGCCCAGACCCCTCACAATGTCACTTCTATCTGACTCTGTGAGTGCGATCTCACATTCCACCCCACTCACAAAGTCGGATAGAAGTGACATTTTAGGACCGAACTGCTGTTTCAGGACTGAACACCTGGACAGGGAGCCGCAGCAGAGGGATGAAAGAGCCACATGCGGCTCCGGAGCCCCAGGTTGCTGACCCCTGGGCTAGACAGACAGTGTATATATAAGAGTGACTCGCCGCACAAGCCAGGGTCGGTAACCGGAAAGCTGAATATAGCACTACCAGGAAAAACAGGAGATCAATATTAGAATCCAGCTACAACCAGAAGGCAACATAGGTTAATCCAGGAGCAGGTGAGGGAAATCAGAAGCTCTGCAACAAGTAATCCATCAACAGGAATTAAGCACACCCAGATAACAGAAAGCAGAAACTATACACAAGCAACCACAAGAACAGCAAGCAGATATTAATAGATGGTGAGTTAGGTGGAGCCATAGACCCAAACAGTGCACATACCCTGTTTCCCCGAAAATAAGACCTACCCTGAAAATAAGACCTAGTACTATTTTTGGGAATTGCTAAAATATAAGACCTACCCCGAAAATAAGACCTAGCTGTGACCATTCCCAGGGCTGGTGGTGGCATAAGATGGAACTTGAAGAGCTGCGGGAGAGAATTCAGCGGTGCCAACGAAGCCAGATATAGAGGAAGCAAGGCGGCACTGGAGGGAGCAGAGCCGCATAAGCCAATGCCAACTCCTGTCACAGGCGGGGTGATACCAAATGCACTCTGCCTGTGAGGAATCGATAGTGAAAGTGCGCTTCGCTCATTCTGGCCAGCGATTGGTTAGCAAATTGCTCTTGGAAAGGTACGGCACCACTGATCACCATATTTGTGTACATGAATACATGTAGACTGTTGTATATAAATAAGTGTGGATTGTTGTACATAAAAAAATAATTAAGACCTACCCCGAAAATAAGACCTAGTGTGTTTTTTTGAGCCCAGAAAAATATAAGACAGTGTCTTATTTTCGGGGAAACACGGTAGTAGTAACAGAAAGTCTTGCACAGAACCAGAGCTCTTCAGTGGCTCCAGAGGAAGGCAAATGACCCATGAACTGAAGGCCCCCATGAATAATTCCAGGCATTTGTGTGACAGGGCCATCCCTGACAACTCATCTCTTTAGAGAAGCCTATCCCGCTTCCACCTAAAAAGTGTACTATTACTTCCTCCACCAGCTCATCCCTCACAGATGTTATCTTTTGTAACACTTGCCCCTCCCTTTTATATTGTAAGCGCTTCTTGGGGCCATCCTAACCCTAATCTTGTATTAAATTATATTGTAACTATACTGTCTCCCTTTTACAAAGCTTTGTGGTGCTGTATAAATCCTGTATTATAAAAACTATTAGCTATGATGGTGTCTAATCATCATAGTGCAGACGTTGTTAATACCGGTTTCTTGCTTCTCCTTTTAAGTGTGTCTGCCTTGTCAGTTGAAGGAAGTTATATGTGTTCCACAGAGTGCTGCTGAAGAAAAAGGCAGTTTTTATAGATCCTAAAATGTGCCAAGACTGAGTTCCTGGATTTCAAGTAGTGGTTTGGATTTCAGGCATACCCTTCTGTCCAACTTGAGTTGCTAGCCCAGTTCCTGTCATTATTAATATCTACTGTACCTGATGTTTGAATCTTATTCCTTTATATTGACGTCTAGCTTTATCTTTCTACCAATTCCAGTTCTGTGACTGCTGGCTTTAATTTTGCAGGTTCTTTGGCATAGTCCTATCTAATCTATCAGTCTTTTTTCAGCTTTAGTATAATCCTACTATGCATTGCTACTCTTTTTTTTCTTTCAACAACTGCTAGAGCAGCCGTAGACATAAGAGGTCATTAGACCCGTTTCCCACAGAAAAGAAAACACAGGGAGCCACAAAAACCTTTTGACATCTAAAATAAGGATAACACTGCATATATTGTTTTTTACCTTTATGCTATGTATAGCATGTATATAGGTATATGTGGGCTTAGTAACGCACTGGACTCTGGGCTTAGTAACACACTGGACTCTGGGCTTACTAACGCACTGGACTCTGGGCTTAGTAACGCACTGGACTCGGGGCTTACCTGAGACCCCCGCACAGCCCACCTGAGAATGACCCTGCAGAGCACACCATAGATCCTGCACAGCCCATCTGAGATTCTCTATGGTGGGCTCTGCAGGGCATCACGTGGACTGGTTGCCGGGGTCCCTTTCACTGTACCTCCTCCCAACTCCTCTTACCTGCAGCTGCAGCTGCTGGGGCCTGGCCTCCTCCACCCCCTCCCCTGTCACCTTTGCCATGCCGCCCCTGGCACAGCTGATACTCATGTAAGAGGCCCCTCAGGCTGCCCAGACCCCTCACAATGTCACTTCTATCTGACTCTGTGAGTGCGTTTGGATTTCAGGCATACCCTTCTGTCCAACTTGAGTTGCTAGCCCAGTTCCTGTCATTATTAATATCTACTGTACCTGATGTTTGAATCTTATTCCTTTATATTGACGTCTAGCTTTATCTGTCTACCAATTCCAGTTCTGTGACTGCTGGCTTTAATTTTGCAGGTTCTTTGGCATAGTCCTATCTAATCTATCAGTCTTTTTTCAGCTTTAGTATAATCCTACTATGCATTGCTACTCTTTTTTTTCTTTCAACAACTGCTAGAGCAGCCGTAGACATAAGAGGTCATTAGACATGCAGGCACAATCCAACCACCCTCAGGCATGAGTCTTGGCCAGCCCTTCAACAAACACAAACTTGGTTTGTCTAAGCATCATTTTTATGCAGAGGGGAGGCAGGGGAAAGCCAGACTCTGCTGGAGAAGGTTTGTCACAAAGGGAACAGTAGCAATTGGACTATATTTTCAAATCTATCCGACTGCTACTTCCTTTGAGAAGTGTCAGATAATAGGGAGTGACTTTTTTGATAATTTACTTATGATTGCATATCTATATCTATTTTTTTTCTTGTTGCCCTTTCATACCTCTCCTGATTGTACTCCCTCTACTTGATTTATCTCCCTGTTTACATCTTATATTTGTAACTTGCAAGTTACTCTAGGCATATGCCCTTGCCTGGATTTGCCTGTACTTGCCAGCAATTCACTTGCAGATTTTGTAAGGCTTAAAAAAGCTAATTTGTAATGCATGTGGGAGTGAGCACATCCTCCTTAGGTAAGGAATGGGCACGTCATAAATGCCACAATCAGGATTTATAGCTGCTCAGGTAACTGTAATTGAACCACCATGGAATGTGTTAAGGTAGATGTTTATCTTCCAAGAATATGAATCATGATAGAAGGTGTGAAACCATCCTGTCCTATTTCTATATGCCAGTCACCATGCTAAATTCTGTGACTAGTGTTAATTCTTTGAATTGTTGTGAAATTGCCAAGGTAGGGTTGCTTAAATGACATTATATGTAGGTGACCGATGGTGTGGAAGGCCATCACCCCCATTTAGGGATGGTTGTCTCAGTTTGATGTGGATGGCCTCTGTAATATTCAGGGCGGATATGACCCGTATCCAGCCGTATCACCAAATAAACTTTTATTCTCTTCCACAAACAATCGGTCGCACGTCTTTTGTCTAAGGAGCATGCTAGAAAACCAGCCGAGAATCGTACGATTTTCGGCTGGTTTGAACGGTGCTCGGGAGACAAATGCCGAACGGGCCGTTGTGCGTACGCGCACACTGCCCGTTCCGCATTGCGGTCATCGGAAGCCCGCCCCTCAGGGGGGCGGGCTTGCGATGATCGAGAGTACGATCTGCCTGTCCAAGATGGGCAGATCGTACGTTTTTTTAATCACTTTACAACCATCGCAAGACTAAGGTCTTGCGATGGTTGTACAGTGTATGGCCACCTTTAGAGTCCCAGCCTGCTCACAGAGGGTTTCAGTATGGACACATGTGCCCCGTCAGTGTCTCGGTAGACTGTATTCCACAGCTTAACACACACAGCCATGTGTCCTGCTCCAAACACTCCTCACAGACACAGACTGACTGGCTTGCTGTTCCTTTTTAATACACCCTCTGGCAGGTGGGTTAACCCTTTCATTACTAGAACTGGCTGTATACAGGGATGGAGGCTCTGTCCCACCCAAAAATCTCTCTGAGCCTCCGGATTCCGGGACCCTTGTATATTTAACCGCCCCACAAACACAGCGCTCTCCTTCCGCAGCACTCGACCGGCTGTCACGTTCTCTCCTCCCCACTGGGACACAGAGCAGCGCACTACGGGGAGAAAAGAAAGCAGGGATGTGCCGCTGTATCGGCAGAAAAATGGCACTTTCGGCATTATACCAAAAGTGCCATTTTCGGCCAATATGTTTTGGCGGCCGATATATCAGTGCATCCCTAATATTTATAGCAATGCAGAATGGCACAGGCTATAGAGGACTACACATCCCAGCAATATTTTATATAACAATAGCATTTCTGTATAATGTACTGCTGAGATTTGTAGTGCTCAGCAGGCGATTGCTTGTAAGTTATACAGCAATCACCTGCTGTTAAAAGCGGTACCAAGGTCCCGCCGGGCGCTGGATACCGATCCGGCGGCCGGCAACTTGCTGGGCCCCCCCAGCCTGAGGCCCCGGTGCGCCCGCACCGCCTGCACCGGCGGTATTTCGGCCACTGCTTTTGCGCACCAGTTGTCCTCTTTGCCCAAAATGTGCACTTCACTGTCTTTGCATTCCTGCATATACTAGGTTATTTTGCTTGTATTTCAATGCTGGACTTTTGGATGTACAAGGTGCTCCTCTCTTGTGCATGTTAGGGATGACTACTAAGAGAAATAAGCGTTCTTTTACAATAGTGGGGTCAGATAGGACAGCCCAAACACTTAGGCAGAGATATTCATTCGATATTTGGTTGTTGTAAATTAAAGATTCTGTAGCTGTGATTTGCTCTCTCTAAAAGGTTATTTGCTAACCTATTTCTATTGTTCTGAGATGTTTTGCTGTCATCTTTCTCCTCCAGGTTCTCCTTCCAACTTCTTTATTCTGATGCCATTGTTAGTCTGTAGTAGAAAGATGGTAAATTTGTTGCTCTGTCTTTCCGTGTCCTTGATGTGTTACACTAGCTTAGCTTGCTCTGAAAATTCAACCACTGTTTCTAGAATCTCAGCAGCAGATTTTATTGCCCTTTGTAAAATCTTTTTTTAGCCCTATGATCTTTTACTACAGAATCCAATTGCAAACTGCTAGGGATGAGTTCATGATCTCAACATCTGAGGTTAAAGCATAGGTGGTCTACGGTTTTCGTTTCGTTTACATTCGGATTTTTGTTTTTCTTTTCTGAAATTAGGATCCGTTTGATATTTGGAGTTCGGATCAATACAAAGTTTTCGTATCTATCCCAATCTATTTGGATGGAGTTGGGTTGTTTTTAAATGTGAAAATAGTGATAAATAGTGATGGCCATGTGACCATATAAGGCCAATGATGTCACCAACATCCCGCTCCTTTGTTTGCATGTGGGTTGGGAAATGTGGGAACTTCCAGGTTCGCATGAGTTCAGGTTTTCACCAACCACGAGATAATCCTTAGTTATAAGCTACTTTAGTTCCCAGAGGGACAAACAAATCTTGAATATGGTAATGTAATCCTGGCTCTTTTTTGACATGCCAATTATGCCACTGATCACACTGGTTTAAGCACATCATAACACTTCCCCCATCTCTGTTTGTTATCCTTGGACCAAAAGTTGTTAACCTTAGTGCTGGAGGAAGGTGACTGTTATTTCTGTAGCCTGTTATGGCTTGGCCAATGTATGTGCTGAAATGCTAGCTCAATCTGACTCAAAGCAAGCAGCTTTGCTGAGTTCTATGTTTAGCTAACCTACACTGCTCTAATGACCCTTTGTCATGTATTAAATGTTTGTTGGTAGACCAAAGATTGTTTTTGCATATGTGTACGCTTGTGTATGTGTGTGTGTGTGTGTGTGTGTGTGTGTGTGTGTGTAGACGCTAGTTCCTTGACCCCTGGCAGTGAGCCAATTATCAAACAGAAACATAAGGCGGGGTCTCTTTTAGCTTTTTTAAAATATATTTTTGTGTCCTATTGCTCTCTCCAACATCTCCAACCATTTCTTCCATTCCCACAATTCCCTCCCAGTAGCAGTCATTTTTACAGAGTTAGGAGTTAGACTTGCGCAGGCCCCTTGTACCCCAACACACAGCATGCTGCCACCTGTGGCTTCACCAAACACTTAACACAACCAATAAGAGATGTCTTTCTCTGCCACACTGACTGTCTGGCAGCATTTCACAAACCAATCAGCTGCAATTCATGTGTAAGCTCTAATGTGCAAGTTGGTTTCACTACATAACCATGGTTGCATATTTTCATTGTTGTCCATTTTTTTAATTGTTTATATCAACAAGGTAAGATGACCATGTGACAATATGAGTTATTTTTTCATACTCACTTGGGGCCCCCTGCTGGCTGACTAACCGCTTATCCCTTGTCTGGCTTTGTCTCTATAGAATACAGTTATGATAAGTACAGTGATTGTTGAAATATTTTACAAAGGATGACATAAATCAGTTTATTTTTCAGGCATTCTTTAAGCAGTGTTGATGGACTGCATATATAAGTTAAAGGCAAGACCACTCAAAAAACAAAAGTATGTTTCTAATTTTTACTAAAGAGCAAAGGTTGTTGCCATAACACAATGAATGAAAGAAACCAGGCAAGACTGGACAATGCTCTCTGTAAGCATATAGCACATTGTTATGACATCCTATCAGGGTACAGAAACATTCTCATTTTCTTGGTTTTAATTATTCCACTGCTCTATGGGCGTTTGCTGTGATAGAACAGATTGGGAACAATGTATTGATCCAGCTGTGTTCTGGCTTGGAATCTTCAAAGTAAGTGATCAATATTTCATTTTATTTGTTTTCACATAGCTAAAAAGCCATTCTGACAGAATGGGAGGGTACGCTTACTTCCATGCTTTTCCTTTACCAGTTTAGCAGTAAACACATAATTAGACACTGCTCCTACTTCTGAATGCTTAGAACATTGTATTAGTACCTGGTACTTGGGAAGATTATTTGTGCCTGCTCCCCATGGAGTGAACCTCTGGAGCATCGGCAACCTGTAGACATTAACTTGATGAGATTCTGTATCAGGTGATAAGAAGATTAGGTGATACTTCTTTCTGATAATAGGATTTCTCTATCTTATATTTTCTGTTATACAATTATATTTGATTACAGCTTATCAAGTTGCAGTGTTTGGAACTAGTGTTACATATAACAATACACCTGTTACAGAAAATCATTGTTTTAAGGAATTCAGTTGGAACACCAGGACTAAAATAACTTTTTAATGCCCGTGTATAGAGGTTTTTTAAATCAGTGCAAATGATTAGTTGTATGGTATTGAAAGATAGATAACTTTCCAGATAACATCAACCATCATGACTATTTTATAATATCAATGCCTGGGCTGCAGTTAGTATATGTTTCATTGTATCTAAAGTAATTGTTTTATTTTTAATAGAGTGTTAGGACTTTCGTCAGGTTTTTATTGCTGTCGCTGAACCTGCTGGGGAGATTTACTCCTCTATTTGTCCAGGTGACCATTTTCAAGGCGACTGAAAGTGAGGGAGATTTCTTTCTGCTGTGTGTTCATGACAGGCACTGAAGACACATATCCCCATTGGGACAAAGACTGCATGTAAAAATTCCAGGCAATGGAAGACAACATTCGTCTTAAATTACAGCGATTGATTCACCTTCAGTGGATATAAAATATACCCCATAATGTGTACATGGAGCCAACTGCACAGGCATAGTTTTAAAAGCTTGAGTTATTTATGGGCCATTTACTTTGTTCAGAAATTTATTTTTAACATTCAAGAATTTTTATTGGGAGCTTTGAGAAAAAAAATGCAGAAATAAATATGTCCCATCCCTTATCCATGTGGATCATGTAGGGTTTGTCTCTTTCCGTGAAGCTAGAGACAACATAATCAAAACACAAAAGCATGCGTTATGCTAAATCTTCTGGCCTTCCTCTATGCCTTCTGTCTGTCGATGCAGCGAAGGCATTTGATCGTCTCAGCTGGGACATTCTTGGTCTCACATGAGGACAAATCGGCCTGCCGAAATTGTTTATAGATATATTATGGCTCTATATAACTGTCCAACTGCTCGTGTGTGGGTTAATGGCTCCCTGTCTCCCTCCTTCTCTATACAAAATTGTAATTGACAGGGATATAAACTGTCTCCATAACTGTATGTATTGGCGATGGAACATCTAGCGGAGGCCATCCAACATAACCATGCTATCCAGGGGATCCGTATCCGAGAACATCATTATAAGCTTGGATTTTATGCGGACGATGTCCTACTCTATCTGTCCAATTCCCGTATCGGATTGCCCTCTTTATTAGAGGGATTGCGTAAGTTTGGATTTGTCAGTAACTTTAAAGTAAATCTACACAAGACTGAGGCGTTGAATATCTCCCTTCCGACCCTCTGGACCATTTTCACTTCAAATGGCAATCTACCGCTATAAAGAATCTTGGCATATTTTTGTCTCCAGAACAGGCTGACCTTTGTCTCCGGAACAGGCTATTCTCCCCCGCTTCCTCTACCTTTTTCAAGCCCTACCTCTCTCTTTACCCTCTACTTTCTTTCGTCACTTGCGTTCTGCACTGCTCCGTTTCATTTGAGCTGGTAGACCTCCGAGGCTGGCCTACAACATTTTAGTTCGTCCCAAGGACTCTGGGGGTCTGGCCCTACCAGATCTAAAAACTTACTATTATTCTGCGCTTCTTACTCAGGTCCTTGACCGGAAATATCACGGGGCTCGAAAACTCTGGGTCTCCCTGGAATCGCTCATTTCTCCAGTACTCCCCTTCTCCATTCCTTGGCTTTGACCTGCCCACTGCCCTTCCTCCTCATCCCTCATTTTTAGTCTTCCACCCCTCCTAAAGGCATGGGATGTTCTCACTAAAGCCCTTCAATTGTCTTCCTCTGTGGGCCCCATGACCCCTATAATGGGCAATCCGGCGTTTCCGCCTAGCTGCATTTCTTCTTGTTTTCTTTGCTGGTCGACTAGTGAGCCTTCACCTATAGTTGGGGCTCTCACAGCAACGGCCCTGAAGCCCTTGGTTACTCTGCTCACAGATCATCCCCATGCTTCCGGCAAATATCTATTATACTTTAAACTCCGTGCATTTTATGCTGAACTTGGTGGCTACTTTACACCGCCCTCCTTGGTTTGAATTGCTTGGTTGCCTTGACAGGGCACCTACTCATACCATCTCTCTACTATAACAACAGTTGCTTACTGTGAGATTCCATGGCCTCCCTCCTTGTCTATCCAGTTGGGAGAAGGACCTTGGCCTTACACTTTCTGATGAGGACATACGTACCTCATTTATGCTCACTCATAAGCTTTCCATAGCTAGCTCAGCTCAGGAAAAAGGCTATAAAATCCTGACCCGCTGGTATCGTAGCCCAGCTCTTCTTCATAGGATTTTTCCTTATAGGCCGTCGCATTGTTGGCGCTGTCTGACAGCGGAGGGTACCCATCTTCATATCTGGTGGAGTTGCCCGTTATTGTTACCTTTTTGGAACCGTGACTTTGACATATATAATCAAGTCATGGGAACATCTCTGGATCCTTCACCTAAGGTAACTCTTCTATCTATGACCCTCGCTTCGGTCAAGAAAGACCTGCTTCGTTCCTTTTTGGCTGCTGCTCGAACAATTATCCCACGCCACTGGAACACTGTGGTCCCCCCCGACCATGCAGGAGTGGATTGCTGAACTGTGCCTGATCATGCGCTTTCAAGAGTTGACGTTTCATCTTCACGATCGTCCGCCTCAATGTGCAACCCTATGGACCCCTTGGATTTTGTACATGGACACTGCTGCATTTCTAGCCTTATAGCTTATCTGGCTGCTCCTCTGTGGGTCCACTACCAATGCACTGTCTTTGATGTAGTTACAGATTACACTTTCTCCCCCTCCTTTTTCCCCCTTGTCTCTGTATCTGTTTTGTTTTTTTTTGACCCGCTGACTCTCCTCTCGGGTTTTACTTCCCACTACTGTCTTATTCTCTGGTTCTTGTATTTTCCATATGCTTTCCCTTCCCTCTTCTTTTTTTGATTGCTGCTTATACTTCTGGGTTGCATCACGGTCTTATTCATTTGCTTACATGTTTACTGTCTGAGGCACACTCCTCTACTGAAATGTATATGGCATTATTTTACCATCACATAACCTGTATATTATTATGCTGTTGCCTATTGAATGAGATACGTTTTGGTGAATATTGTGTTTCTCTGCACCAGTGCCTTATGTTGATTTGTGCCTGCCAGCTCCTATACTGTTTTGTTCACACACACACTTTGTTCATGTTTATTTTCTTTTTTTTTGTATCATCGTATAAAAAATGCTTCATAAACTCTTATTATTTAAAAACAAATGCAGAAATAAGGTATAACATATTATAAATAAGTTTCAAAAAGCATTGTGTTCAGTCTCAAGTCATGTCACCTGATTAGTGAATCATGAGCGATGGTATGGTCTTGGGAGGTTGACTAGATTGTCATCATGTAGAAGTATCACGTAGTGGATGTATGAGAGCATAATGGGATAACTTTTATTACACAATTGAATATTTTCTATAACTACACAGAATAGCTAACCATATGTTCATTAATGATCATAATGGGAGGAGAGGAACAAACCAGTGGAGAGTAGACACTTCAGGGCGATGGAAGTCTGTCCCAGAAGGCAGCATCAGCTTAGCTGAACCTTCACCAGAGGTATCTGACATTTCAGGGATGGTAAGTTGGCACTAAAAATTTTCTACTACAGAGGGGAATGTGGCAAAAAGGAGGAAGAAGGGGAAGGCAGAATGGTAAAAACAGTGGAGGGGGAGAATAGGGGAAGATGAGAAAGAGAGGTGAAAAGGGACCACATATCCGAGGTAAGGCATGTTAATATCCCTGCATTCCTCAAAGAGTTGGTTTAAATTAGATGCTGAGTACATGCCCAATTATTTAAATTTGTCCCGGGCCCACCAGAATGGGAAAAAGGGTTGGATTTCCACAAGGGGAGAACAGGGCAGAGATATATATTTAAGGCTTCAGATTTTGTGAGATTGATTTTAAAATTAGAGAGGTTTCTATTCATCCATGGCCTAGTGAATGTTGGGCAGAACGTGGGCGGGTGATAAGAAAATAAGTTCATGCTATGCTTTTATGATGTCCTGATTTCTTTGTACTACCCAATGTTGTGTTGCATCTGATTGAGTAGATGGAGTTAAACGCTTTAAGAAAATGTGGAATTAGGGTGTCCCGGAAGATTTTATAGTATATGACTGTAAAGCCATTTGGGCAAGGGTTTTCATGATTTGAAGAGATCGCAAGCTGATGGGATCGCAAGCTGAAGAGATGGGGTTTCTAGAGAGTTAATTTCTTCTGTGGATAGGGTAGGCATGCCAAAGTCTGTAAGGTATTTAATCTTTTCAGATTGTTGTGGAGGGAATTGGAGTTCAGTCAAGACTAGGACTGGTTGATACTGTTTATGTTTTGCCTCCAGCTTTTGAATTTTGGTGTGATATGACTCCATTTGATCCTAGCTCCATGTTTTATGACTGTGTCCCTAATAGTGCCCTCCCAAAGGGAGAGTGGGTTCATTATAGCTCTGCTTTTTAGTTGAAAGAAGGCTGTTAATTAGTCAGATACCTCTTTCCGAAATGAGGGGACCTGCAGGAGAGCTTCATTCAGGGCCTGGGAGAGGTGGATAGGTGCATGGTCTAAAAGTAGAATGTTCCCTTATGCATGCTTCTGTGATTAATGGAATGTCCCTGTGAGAAGTTGAAAAAACTATCGATTTTCAAGTTAATTTGATGGACCGGTGAGAAGTAGGTTAAATCCTTGCTTGGGGATGAACCAGTGGCGGAACTACCAGGGTCGCAGAGGTCACAGCTGCGACCGGGCCTTGGAGTTCCGCCACTTGGAGGGGGCCTAGGACAGGAGGAAGAGGCCCCTGGTAACCGCTGATTACCAGGATATATTGAATATCCCGGTAACCGCTAATGTCAGTACCAGGGCCTCTTCCTCCTGTCCTGGGCCTTACGTGCTTCACGCTGCGCTCCTCACCTTGTTTCGGGCAAGTTGTGAAGTATGATCCAGCCAATGAGTGGAAAGCGGGGTTATCCCCGCCCCCTCATCACACAGAACGCTGCCAAATAGAGAGCTGCATCAGTAAGAGAGGCCTGCTGCGGACACGAAGGGGGAGATATAGGGTGCTGGGACTATGAAGGGGACATGGGAGAGGAGAGTGTGGGGTCCGGGAGCGGAAAGCTGGGGATGTGAAGGGGGAGATGAGGGGAAGCTGGGGACATGGAAGAGGAAAGGAAAGTCTGCACTGTACATGCAGACTTGCAAGCAATGTCCATGTCATTTGGGGATGGGGGAGTACTTTGGCATCTTTGGCTTGATTACTAGAGGATCTGATCCTGGCACTGGGACTACATGTGATATGTATGTACAGAGACAATAGTATGTATGCACTTACATAAGATCAAGTATACACATAAATTGTGGTTAAGATTGTATGTAGGAGTGAAAGGATACTTTTGAAAGTTGTTCCTTGAATATAATCAAATTGTTAATTTGGCTATATGCCTAACAACGGATATTTGTTAATCAGTTTTTTAAATATAGTTTCTTTAACCTAAACATACTAGATTTTATAATCAGATTGTAACTTGTGTGGTCAGATCAATCAGGAATGAATGAAACAGTACATTATATCTTTTTGGCATACAACACTATGCAGATTGTCAGTGATCTTTGCACTGTTTTTAAATAAACATAAAAAAAACAACCATCTGTACTTCATTTATTTATTGATTAGTCTTCCTTACATTTGTGCACATATCCTGCTAAATAATCACTGACAGAATAAAACTGGCCATGTATATGCCTCCACATTTTTAAAGTACCTAATTTAAGGTAACACCAGCAATGACCCGGAAATTGTATTATATAAAATGTACTTCTCTACCCTATGTGGTTTAAAAAAGTGTACTAGGGCTGGTTTTACTGGGAGTCTGATAGAGTTTCTGGGAGGGGTGGACTCCCAAATCTGTGGACCACAATTTGATTGTTGCTGGACAGGTCATTAGGACAACTGGATCTAGATGTGTCAGAGACAGTGGGGTTGATTTACTAACCTTATAAACACACCACGAACATGTATACACCTCTGTAGTGTGTTCCCTCCCAGCATGATCTATGGGTGGAATCTAAACACCTTTGTAGTGTGTACACACCCAGCAGGTGTGTTGTGCAAAGCCAAGCATTGAATTGCAAGGTGATGTTGTGTAAATTAGCTCTATGTTGTGTTGCTTGTGTTGATGAATGCAGGAATGTAAATGCATGAGCTAACCATTTTTGTCTAAACTGTGAAGCAGCATTATATATGCATCATGTGCATGATTTTTCCATATATGGCATTAGTGGAAATATGCTTTTAGAGACTTTTTGGTTGATAAATACGTTTTGCTGTGTGAAAATCACACGCACCTGGTGCGTGCGTGTGTTTAGGTTAGTAAATCACCCCCAGTGTCTTTCAGCCCAAGGAGAGCCAGGCATTGTGCTGTGTACTAAAAAGACTGTTGGACCTAAGCCCTCATTCACACTAGAAAAGGCCAGCACATACAGCTCCGTGCTGCATGCACGGCCCTATCGCTCAGCTCCCGGGAAGGACAGGTGCTGTGTGTGATTAGTACGCAGCCCCCGTCCTTCTCTATGAGACTACGCGGCCGTACGCTGCCCTACGCTCACCGTGCGGGTGTCCGTACTCGTACGCTGACAGGATGGATCCTGTCTGCGTCCGAGCCAGGAAACATACACTGGTACGGACCTGCACTTGGGGTGAGCGTAGGGTGGTGTATGGCGCATACTCCCATAGAGAAGGACGGGGGCTGCGTACTAATCACACGCAGCACCTGTCCTTCCCGGGAGCTTAGCGATACGGCCGTGCACGCAGCACGGAGCTCTACGTGTCAGCTATTTCTAGTGTGAATGAGGGCTAAGTCTGTCAGGGTGACAGGAACCTATTGATGGACTGCAGCTGTTCCTAGAGAGGAACATTACCTTGAGGGCTTGTTCACACCAATTGCGATGCGTTGCAGAGCGGTAGCTGCTGGTGTGGGTTGCTGTGAAACGGTGTGAACAAGCCCTGAACAAAGGACTCAGTAAGGCTCAGTTTGCTTTTGCTTTTGTTTTCTTTATGGCTGGATGCCTTTACCATTTATGTTACACTTGCCTAGAATAAACAGCCTGTGTTTTGTTTAAGTGACTCAACGTTTTGCCTATGTCTATACTCTAATCGCCCATACTATGTAAACCCAGATATTATCTTCTAAAAGTAGCAGTGGTATCATCACTGTGCTGTTTTTAGCTTGTTCAGAGAGAAGAGCTGTGGGTGCGGCTCAGCAGGTCTCCCTACTACAGGCTGCTAAAGGAAATACAGGGGGAAGATACAAGACCAGTCACTCTGTAAAAAGAGCGAGAGCAGCTGGGTTTCCCCTTTATTCCCCTAAAATGTATCTTATTTGTGTATCACTCAGCTGCAGATCCTCAAATCATCTCTGAATGAATTGGTGATGACACTGTCCTTCCTTCTAGAGCAGTGGTTCTCAACCTTTCTAGGGCCGGGACCCCTTGGTAACATTTGCCAAGTTGTGGTGACCCCAAAGGTAAAATTTAGGGATAACATGGCAGCGACATCTGGAGGCGTGGCAGGAGAACTGACACTGCTGCGCTAGGAGAGAGCTGAGGAGGACTCTCACCTTGCACAGCGACCCACAGGTTGAGAACCACTGTTATAGGCAAAGACTGGACCGGGCTCTGCAGCTGGAACTAGAAGAATTGGATTTAAAGTATGAGGTACATACTCTGCAGTACTGTCACTGATAGGGATGGGCTCTGGCGTGTTCGCAACTCCACGTGCCGAGCCCGCCAGGAAGCTGACAGTGCCAATCACAGGCACCGAGACATTTTCCAATCTCTGCAGCTGCGGACCGGAAAATAGAATGCATAGCCAGAGGTGTGTTTTACATATTTTTTTGCTTGAATACATACATATTGCACTCGCCCTCTGCTGCTGTCAATCACTAGAAGGGGACCTGATGGAGAACTTCAGTTCCCCCTCTGCTGATTGGCAGCATCAGAGGGTGGGTGCAATAGCTAGTTTGCTATTGGCTTTTGCAAAGTGAAATAGCCAATAGGAATCTAGCTATGCATTCCTATGGTAGGTTTTTTTTTCTGACTTACGGCGGCCCCCGATTTTTCCGGGAGAAAGTGTTTCTCTCCCGGCGGCCGAGAGCCACAAGGCGACCCCTGGCAAATCGTTATTCGACCCCCGAGGGGGTCCCGACCCACAGGTTGAGAACCACTGTTCTAGAGGGTGACTACTTTTGTTCCCCATGGTCCCTGTGTGTGTTGTCATGTAGTCATCACTCTAAACTCACTTCCGTGATGGACTACAATCTCAATACAAATTAGTAAAGTAATTGTGAGATTGTAGTCCATTACGGGAGTGATCTTAGAGTGATGATTACTTTACATCACACACAGGGATCATGGGGAACAAAAGTAACCCCCCTCCAGAAGGAAGGTCAGTGTCAGCATGAATTCAGAGATGATTTGAGGATCTACAGCCGAGTGATACACAAATAAAATACATTTTTGTTAATAGTGAAGGTACTTGAATGCATTTTTAAAGGAGAACTATGAGGTGAATGAAAATCACTCATCCTCATAGTTCGAGCCGATGTGTGACAATGAAACTGTCACCCGTCGGGTCAATAGATCGGAAAGTGAGAGAACGCATATCGTCGCTCGCTCACTTCTCGATCATCTCCCTGCAGAGAGCTGTGACTGTCAGTCACCGCTCCCCGCAGGGATTCCCCTCACCCCGCTCCAATCCTCCGTCACTGGCTGGAGGAATGGATGGGGGAGGGGCGGGCATGGCTGGCTCTGCCTCTAGATAGGCCGAGCCAGCTATCAATCACGCAGCTGGGTGGATCTCGACAGCATTTTCGGGATCCGTCCCAGCTGCAGCGGTCTCAGTATACCGCGAGCTGTAGCTCGCGATATACTGAACTTTGGGTCACGGGAGGGCGATAGTATATGTCCTCCCGTGACCCTTAAGAGAACTATGGGGAAAAACACTTACAAAATAGTTCTCTTTTAAGATTGAACTCCTGAGTTTAGTCTCACTTTAACTGAGACTCAGAATGTTTACGGAGTGTAGTCTAGGATTTAGCAGCATAAAAAACCTGGTATTTGCTTGTTTGGACGCAAGGGGGTTGAATTATACAATCAGATGACCAACATACTGGGTAGCAACCCTGCTCCCCGATTATTACACACATGCCATAGTATCTCAGCTGCTTTGGACTGAGTAGTTCCACTACTAGCTACAATGGGATAATTGTTTACAATCAATTACTGGCTTGATGACAATTTATTGTAGAATTGTTTGAACAAAACTTTATTATATTATACGTACCAGTATAAGTCCTGTTAGTTGTACATAAAACCTGAATATAGTAAATTTGCTTTAGAAGCAGTATACAAACCCTGCTCACTATAGCATAAAATATAAAAGAATTCAAAACATTTTGTATTACATATACTTGGATATATTACACAAGCAGTATGACAGTAATCATAAAGAAATATGATTAGATAATAGAGAAAACGAATTATTACAGATTGCATATTTAATATACAGAAATATGAATACAGATAAAACCACAATGATTATTATTAAATGGTAATGAAATACATAAATATGGAGCTAGCGTTCATTTAGCGTATCTACATTAAAAGCACCGGTAAACATGTTCACGCTCTATTATGCTTTCAGATAATTTACATGATGGAAACAGCATGTTTATTAATGTCCAGAGGATAGAACAATTGAGTTGAGAGGATTTGTATTGATTTGTATCTCATTATAGGTTACATGCAGAAAAGATGGATGCCTACAATTACAGGACAGAAAGTCTATCACACCTAAGGGTAAGTCATTTTGTAAATCCTGGCTTTTTGTGTTTTCAAGAAAACTGTAGACATGAAAGAATAAGTGTCACTTGGTACAAGAAAGAGCTGTATTTGAAGACTTGTAGAAGAAAACAGATCGGTTATATATTAGTGTGGTACACTGCAACAGAGAATCAAGGACACTATCACTACCAAAAGAGAAATGATTATAAAATAAACCAAATTATTAATAAAACATTTAATAATACAAAATACAGCACTTTAAATAAATATGGCAATAACCATGTATCATGCATTACCTAATCATTGCATGGAAAGGTTAGGTTTTTTTTTTTTTTTAAATGGCTAGACAAGTTTAACCCCTTAGTGACACAGCTTCAGAAAATGTTTTCGTTCCTTGGGACTGGGGCAATTTTGCCACTTTTCCTATGTGCTTGTTTTGCCATAATTTTCATCTTCCTCGTTCATTGCACCTACACACATTCTATACCATTTTTAAACGACAAAAATTGTTTTAATTTGATGTGACATATACATTTGTAAATTCTTAGTTTAAAAAAAAAACAAAACACATTTTTCACAGTTTTGGCAATAATAGTGTCTACATAATTAGTGTAAATAACAGAAAGTAATTCAAAATAAATTATTTTAATTGCCCTGATTTATAGGGTATATCATATCATGTCTGGGATATCAGTTTATTTTGTGAGTTATAGGTCACAAAATACAATTTTAGTGTGGAACAATTTTAGAATGTGGTATATTTGTCTGCTATCTTGAATAGCCTCCTCTGCACTGTATTTTCTTATCATTTTTTATTAAATTTTTTTTATTGTTTTGACTTTTTTCTTACTTTTTTCCTTTTTTTAAAAATGTAAAACATTTTTAAAACTAAAAAACTGTTTAAATTTTTTTTAAACTAGGGGGTGGGTGGGCAGTAAAGGTTTTTTATTTTATTTACAGGGCTTTTGATACTAAGTATTCTGAGGAGATACTGTATTCTCCTCAGAGATACTTGGTATCACTTTGTAATACACTTAGCCGCCTTCCAGCTCCACAACACAGTGAGCTGAAAGCTGGCTCGGGAGCTGTCACAGCATGGTGATCACAGCGATCAGCTATCGCAAGTGATCACTGTGCTGTGACCACCTAATCTGCTGTTGAGGGGCTGCCTGGGATCGGGAGGGACCCATCAACAGCATTAACTCAATGAGCGCTGGTCCCTGAACAGACCAGTGCTCATTGTACCGCATGCCGGGATTATTCTGTCACCGGTCATTAAGGAACTGAAAGACAGTCACGGAATAATCCCATCATTGGTCATGGAGGGGTTAAATGCAAACAAACTAGTTTATAAATGCTGAATAAAAAATAGCTTACAAATCACTGCACCATAAATCATAAAACTTGACTGAAATGAGTTTGATTTACTGAAGAAAAAAAATGTTCACTTAGTTTAGTATATAAAGTTAAACTACAGGAGGTTCTATGTGAATCTCCAGCCATGTGACAAGGAATTTTAAAAAATCCACACGATTGGAGTAAATACAGCTTCACTTTCTTTACTGAGATAAAGGAATATTCTGCCCACCTCTACTACTGAGGGGTCAGTGCAAACAGACTACCACTGTCTGTGTTCACTGACCCCTCAGATCTCCCCTCCTCCCCTCTCATCTGGTCTCTTTTTTGTTTGTTCCTCTCGCCACTGACTTCAGTGCAGCAGCCCTCTGCTTTCCGGCCGTGATTTGTCGGTGCAACGGTGCGGCCAGTGAAATGACAAGTCAAAGGAGCGGCCATTTTTTCGGGGCTATACCCTCGACCCCCCACCCTCGGATCCGCCACTGCGAGTGTCCCGTTATAGCTGCCTGTCCCCATGCTCAGCGGTGAGTCCACCGCAGCTGCTCCGGACGGTTCCCTTCCTCATGCCGCACGCTACCTCATGTGCCGGCTCTCTCACCCTTCTGCTCTCGCAGCTGCTGCACTGACACAGGCTGAGCTTTGAGCGGAGTCCCAGCAGGAGGATGTGTAGAATGAAGTCCTGTATCTGAACCCGCAGACAAAGGTGTGTGTTTTCCGTCCCCTCACAGCACCAGTCCTGCTGCAGACTAGGTGAGTTAGGCAGCCGCGAGGCCCCCGTGAGCGCGAGGCCTTAGGCGACTGCCTAACTTGCCTAATTAGAGAGCCGCCTCTGTTCACTCAGCTAAGTGAACATTCTATAATCCTTTAGCAAATTAACCCCAATAAGTTTCCAAGACATCCTTCTACATGGAAAATACTCAACAAATCAGCACTCTAAAGTCCACATGGCAGTGCCAATTAGCAGATCAAAAGGAATCCAAGATTATATATGTTCCATACATGATTTTGGGACATTGCGTGTGACCCATTAACAATAATATCAAGAAACAGGTATTTGTGTCACTATTCTATTCTTCGGGCTATGCATTTCTTGTGTAATTTTTCTTTCAATGTTTCAAATAAAGAAGATGCCACATGGCATGGCTTTGTAAGCTTTTACTATACTGTATCTCCTCATATGCACTGAATGTTGGTAAGACTCTTAAATATATCACAGACCATGGATACATTATAAAAAATTAATTTATATACAAATGTGTGTTTAGGAATAGGGCCAATTAAGGCATCTCAACCATGCAGCTCAACATTTTTATAAATTTCTTATATGCACAAGGAAACCTGCTCCTTTTATGTTAAAAAAAATTAAACCTTGTTCAAAATTCATTATATGACTTACATGAAGGATAAAACTTCATAAAATATAAGGTGATGATAATTTGTTTATCCTATATCCCACAGAAAATTAAGGGGGAGTGTATCTGTGCTTGCAGTGTAATAAGCACATTATAAATTATTTAATCTAATGAGGTAGATGATTGGTCAAAGAAATAATGTAGTTGTATGAGATATGATTTAATAATTGCTACAATTATAATAGTGCTATACATAGTATTTTGGTATCAATGCTGCCTAATGGGTGGAAAAAGGGAGTGCAATAAATTAATGGGTTCATACATAATTAAATATTTTTGCTTATGCCTTGCAGTATTTTTAATTGTTCTTTTATTTTAAGATATACTGCATTCAATGGAATTTCTTGTGTATTACCTATATTTTCTTTATTTTAACATGTGCAGAGCTAAAGGTACTGTTTATTTGATTCATTGCTTTACCACTTGTTGCCAGTAGGCTGCAAGTGTACTGCTTTTGTTTTTAGAGGGATCATTTACTTTTATGCTCTGAATAGCTTGTGCAGTAAATAGCTCTGCTTTATCAGATTTCACACACAGCATAACGAGCTATTACCATTGGTGGAATGTTTTATGAAAAAGCTTAGAATGCTCTGCACACCCTTTAACTTGGAAACCCCGTGATTAAATGTTTATTTGTCAAATGATAATTTTATACAAATAATACAAAATATATATAAACTTAAATATATTTTAATTTTTAATGGACAAAACACCATTATAGTTTCCTTTGGAAGAATGCTTACAACGGACAGTCTATATGCAAATATTTAAAGACCGCATGATTAGTTGACAAAAGTGAGGGTAGAAATATTGTAATGGTTCAGGAGTGTATATTTTAAAGCTGAGAAGATAGAATAATGCTAGGCAGGAGAAAGACTTTAGTCCAGTGGTAGGCAACCTTGACACTCCAGCTGTGCTGAAATTACAAATCCTATTATGCCCCTGCCTCTGGAAGTCATGAGTATAGCTGGCAAAGTCTTTCAATGCTTCATGGGACTTGTAGTTCAACAGCAGCTGGAGTGTCAAGGTTGCCTACCCATGTTGTAGTCACTTAGCAGAGCAGGTGTTATGGGTTATGAGCAATGCTTCCCCAAGCTCTTTGCAAAGCCCCAGTCAGAGGCTAGAGGCAATGCTAGTGTGTGTGTGCGCTGTGGCTTGCCATTGTTTTTACTACTCTCCTGTGCACTCTCAAATCACAAACATTAGCAGAGTTTGTCACAAAGATCCATTGTGGAACGAACCAGTTGCAATGGTGTGATCGTTACTGATATTAGGCCAGCATCATCAACCACTAGCTCATTGTCATCCGGACCATGCCCCAGCAGAGGAGAAAATATCAACCACCGACGGTGGACACTGACAGACTAGTGTCTGTCCTTCAAACTATGGTGGAATCCAGCTGGAGGCAGACCCCCAAGGCCGGTTTCCTCATGATTCTCGAGAGGAGTCTGGTAAAGGTGCAATAGAAGCTTGAGTTGATGCAGAAGATGATTGCTCTTGCCTCCTCGTTACCTAGATGAACCCCAATCCAACCCCACATCCACTGTCGCCACTTCAGCTCCCGTACAATTCACAAACACCCCTCCGTTTCCACAACCAACACCTCCAATGCCCACATACCCTCCACAAACACACACCCAACCAACAGTGCAGTTTTCACACTCCCAACACTGGCCAACCTGCACTGTATCTCCATACTCACACCACTCCCACAGCCGGTCACATATAGCCTCCCCAGTCACTATTTTCACTGGGTCTTCAAACATGGGAATGTACAAGGAGATGCTGCATGACTCAAGATTCACACTCCCTCCATATCAGGATTTATGATATTATAAATCTGGCACCTTTATCAGACTCTTCACCAAAGTGTGGCTAGATCACACTTTTTGGTAAGGGTCAGAGGGAAACCAGTCCGTTATTTATTCTAGTTTGTTGATCATTTATAGTTTTTAATTAAGAAAATTTGATTTATGGCTGTTTTACAAAAAAAATTAAAACATTACAGTTGCATTTATATTGTTTCCTACATCACTGTCTTTCTTTGTATCTATTTGTAGAAGGGAGGGGAAGGGTGGGAGAGGGAGTGGGAGAGATTATGGTGGAGGAATAATGCACAACATATGGGAGAAAGAGAACTTTACAGGGCAATATCTCCATAGTTGAACTCCCAGAATATGTAGCAGCAGGGCCGCCATCAGGGGGGTACGGCCGATACTGATGTAAGGGGCCCGGGAGGCCTTAGGGGCCCGGGAACCTTACATGGGTATTGGCCGTACATGTGACAGGCCAGGAGGTGGAGGCCTCCGGTTTCCCCAAGGGGTCTCCACTGTACATTCGATTTTTAAAGATGGATGGCCGACGCGAGTAGCGGCGACCATCTTTAAACCTGGCAAGCTGCAGCCCCCCTTCCTGCAAAACAGGTAGGCAGGAGAGGGGGACATTTTTTAAATAACTATTTTAATTGATAATGTGTGAGCCCATGCTGCAAGCACTATTTTGACTGCACCGGGCCGCAGGCACAATGTACCCTGCGATCCCGTGCGGGCGATCGCAGTGTGGCCGGAGGGCATGGCTACAGCACCATTCACTTCAATGGCCCACCACACCCCCTCCTGCCCAGCAAAAAAGGGAGTCGGACGCAATGTGATGCAGTGCGCTCCGGCCCGATTCCGAGTCCGGCCCGATGCAAGTGGTGTGAATGACCCCTTAGAGCCAGAAGAAGCTGATGATGCAGATCTCTGCTTCATCAGCTTCTTTGGGGTCCCTAGGTGACATTAGGGGTATGTAAAAACCCCTCTCCATGAAGAGGACCTGTCACATTATATGTGCTATTACATAAGGGGCTTTTTAGCCTGCTATGTGATAGCAATACAGCTTAGTGTAAAAAAAAAAAAAAAATGGTAAAAATTAAAGTAACATAAAAAAAATGCAAAAAGCATTTTTTTAAGGTTTCCGCTTCCCACGTGCACACACATACATCGCAAACACGCGTTGGATGCACCTACATGCAAAAAAAAACATTGCGCCACACATGTTATGTATCGTCGCTAGCGTTGGAGTGAGAGCAATAATTCTAGGCCCATCAATCAATGATAGCACTAAACTGATAAGCTATAAAAGCATTTAAAGCGTCGCTTATGGAAAATTTTGGTTATTGTAGTCTTTTGCGGTTTCATGAATGCTTGACATGTTTGGTATCTATTTGCCCGGCGTGACCCCGTCTTTTATATTGTACCAAAAAATTAGCCATTATATTCTGTTTCTGTGCACTGTGCACTAAATTTAATTTTAGTGTATTTTATCCTAAAAATACTGATAAACATTTGCACAAATACCGTGCAACATAAAAAATTGCAACTAGTATCTTTTTATTCTACAGGGCTTTATTCTTATTTCAGAAAATATATCATTGTTGGGGGGTCTGAAAGCTGTTTTCTAGCCAAACATTCTGATTTTATCATGTGTGTGCAAATGTAAGAAATTGTGGCTCGGGGTTACCGTTTATGGTAATGAAAATTAACCCCGAGCCACACTCGGAAATACCGCCATGGATGTTAGTGGGTGCATTTAAACATTATTTTGGGCTATACTCGTCTTATACGATGAGTGTAGCCCAAAACCTATATTTTAACACAAAAAGTAGGGGGTCGTCTTATACGCCGAGTTGTCTTATACGCCAGCAATTACGGTAGATGGATTCAGGGGACAGAACACACCCTTACTGACAAGGAGTAGATGGATTCAGGGGACAGAACACATCCTTACTGATAAGGAGTAGATGGATTCAGAGGAGGAATTCCATGTTCCACAGAGTTGACTGATTTTCTTTTAGATTTGGCAGCAGGTGGGCTTTTTGTAATTACACTATGGATGGCTGTTTTCATTGCTTCTTTTCTACACCTACATGACAATAGTTACAGTGCTACATGCTCAGGTGAGTTTTCCAAAAATTAACATAGGACCAAGTCACCAATCACATTTAGAAAGATCATAAAGAGAGTAATTGTGTTTTATATCTTTGTTCTTAATTGCTAACTTAATTAAACGACCCTTGCAGCAGTTTTTGTAAGACGTCCAGCTATCATTATACATTGTAATCATGGTTCCTTTTTTTTATGGTCTATGAATATTTAAAGAACAATACCTTTGGTACAGTTGTTCTTTAATTCCCCCACCTATCTGAGTGCAGCCTGGCTGGCTTCTTCCCTGTTCCTGTTATCTAATCTGGCCACACAGCCTTTGCAACAAAAGTTCCCTGTTCTGTCCTGTCCTCTTCTTGCTGAGCATGCAGCTGCAGGCCCATTAATTCCTATGGCAGAGCTGTATTCACAGTACCTCCTAGCTGTCCAGTGGAGTATATCACCCATATCACCCATAGCATTAAAAAGGGTGGTGGCACACATGCACTGGTAGAAGATAACTTAGCGGCAAAGGGGTATCTATGGTAAATAGGGCCTATAGCAACCTATGAAATTGTGCCTTTCTGACAAACGAAGACACACACATACACATTACAGCTGCTGGGCCTGTAAGGTTGGTGCTGAATTAGGAATGAACAGCACATTGTACAGAATGAGGCAGTGCAGCATATAACATGTACAACAAGGTGAATAGATGAGGCAGCATGGACTACGGAACGTACAGCATGGCATATGAAGTGAGGTGGTGTGGAATAGGAAACGTACAGCATGGCATATGAAATGAGGCGTTGCGAAATAAGGAATCTACAACATGGCATATAAAATGAGGCGGTGTGGAAAAGAGAACATACAGCATGGCATATGCAATGAGGCAGTGTGGAATAGGGAAGCACAGCATGACATATGGAACCAGGCAGTGTGGAATAGGGAAGTACATCATGGCATATAGGATGAGGCATTGTGGAATAGGAAACCTACAGCATTGGCATAGAGAATGAGGCATTGTACAATATGGAAGGTACAGCATGGCATATAGAATTAGGTGGTGCGGAATAGGGAACATATACCACAGCATTAAGAGTGAGGTAGTGTGGAATAGAGAATGTATGGCGTGGCATATAGAATGAAGCAGTGAGGAATAGGTAACATACAGTATGGTATTTGGAGTGTACTAGAAGATATTTTTGTACCTTAATAGAATGATCCCAACTCCATTTAGATAGTGCAGACCCACAATTGACTGCAGTGACAGCTTAGCCAATCATTCCCCCAGTCAGGCCCCCAAAGAGGAGTGGCGTATGCCTCTTTAGTTATATTGTGCTCCATTCAAACCCCCTTCAGAACACTGACACCAAAGCCAATCAGTCCTCTAGTTCAAGTCATGAGGAGAGGTGTTTGCCTTTTTAGTTAAGCTGTGCCCTAGTCAGACCTCCTGTCAGCACGTATCTGAAGCATTTGCAGTTACAGACAGCTCAGCCAATCACTACTGTCACTTGAAAACAAGCAGCTGAGGCATAGGAATACCTACAGTACCAGACATCCCAAACTGCAAAACCTTATTTCAGGGAGGTTCCCATCTCATTTCAGGGAGGTGCCCTTTCTGTTTTTTTTTTTTACAGCGGCCGTCGTCAGAATATAAAAGAAATAATAATGATTATATATATATATATGTGTGTGTCTGTATATATATATCTATATATATACACCTATTTCTGACCTCTCTCTCTGCTGAACCCGCCAGAGAACAGCAGGACCGCGCACCACGGACGCATCCAACAGGGTCACCCCACCTAGCCCGCCATGCGCAGACCTGAGCAATGCCACCGAGAACCAGCATCTGAAAGACAAGCAAAACAAAAGAAATAACATGCAGAAAACAAAAAACCTACGGGAGGAAGGGAGGGAAGTGTACTAACCGTGTGCTGGCTCCCAACTGCCTGGACCACCCCTCTCCCTGCTCTAACCAACCTGGATGCTCCTCCTGGACAACTTGACCCAGCCAATCACGGTAATTGACCCCCCTAACACACTCTCTTAGACTAACTTATCCCTTTATCTACCTGATTGCCTGCCCACCCTGTCATGCCGTCCTTTCGCCTATTGTTTTGTCTTTTGCTCCAGGACTTTCTTGACCAATGCCCACATTACAATAATAGACCACACCAGGTTGGATATAAAATGGCTGTAGCAGCCGTTTATTACAAAATATATTTAAATATATAATTTTAGTTCAAACATTAATTATGACCATAAACAACAATGTATCTGTGAACTATTATTTGGCGTGAGGTCTGCGCTGGCACCACTTACTCAACCACAGAAGATATCTGCTTACCCCCTTAAAACCACTGGCCCCTAGCCGCAACCCACCGACTCAGGGACAACATGGGAAGTAACAGCAGAGACCTCCTACACATTAGACATGTGCGATTCGGTTCGTTCCGAAATTCGTTTTGGACGAATTTTCGGAAATTCCGAGATTCGGATGCATCCGAATTCCGAATTAAAGCTAAGACGAATGCAAAAGAATCCGAAATTCCCGATTTGCCGAAATTCGTTATTAAACGAATTTCGTTGCAGCAAAACGACATCAGGAAAAAAAAAATACAACAGTTACCTTCTCCAACAGTTCCTTGGTTAAAGTACAGAAGCAATAGCGTAGAGGGTAGGGGATAGGTTTGCCATTGCTAAGGTCACAGGTTCTAGTCCCGGGTAAAGTAGGGGGATGAAGATTTTTTTTTCTTTGCTTTTGAATCGGCATTCTCCTATTGACCTAAATGTAATTTCTCATTTTGCTATTGGACGAATTCCAGTGCAGAAAAATTATTATTGCAGTCATATATATCAAATGCTTCTATGCTTAAAGTACAGAGTCTATAGGGTAGTGGTTAGAGGTATTTGATTGCCATAGTGAAGTTTGCTGGTTCAATTCCAAGGAAAGTCAAGTTATACATTAATTATGACCATAAACAACAATGTATCTGTAAACTATTATTTGGCGTGAGGTCTGCGCAGGCACCACTTACTCAACCACAGAAGATCTCTGCTTACCCCCATAAAACCACTGGCCCCTAGCCGCAACCCACCGACTCAGGGACAACATGGGAAGTAACAGCAGAGACCTCCTACACATATTTCTGACCTCTCTCTGCTGAACCCACCAGAGAACAGCAGGACCGCGCACCACGGACACATCCAACAGGGTCACCCCACCGTAGCTCGCCATGCGCAGACCTGAGCAACGCCACCGAGAACCAGCATCTGAAAGACAAGAAAAACAAAAGAAATAACATGCAGAAAACAAAAAACCTACGGGAGGCTCATCCAGCAACCAGTCCTCTCCGCAACACTCAGACGGCCGGAACGAACGGGAGCCGAAAGGAGGAGGCAGCCAGGGCAGACGATCTGGACACTCGGAGACCACCAGCCCGGCCAAATCCATGCCCAGACCAGACTCTGAGGGAGCGCAGGTACGGCCTGGGGAGGGGGACGAGCGGTCTAGCCCGAATATACATGTGTGTGGGGAGCTTAATACCACCATTGAGGATTATCCCACTGCTGATCGCCCCCTGCTGGGCACTACCCTAAAAGACATGCTTGTATCTCTTAGGAGCACCCTGCATAGAGATATGCTTTTTGCTATCAACCAACTGAAGGGGAATGTTAACATCCTGGGAGACAGAGTCAGCCATGTTGAGGACAAGATGGGGGATTATGCAGAGGCCCATAACGATCTTGTGGATGCACACAAAGATGCAGAAAAAACTATAGAGACGCTCTCTATGAAATTGGTGGACCTCGAAGACAGGGCGAGGCGTAACAACGTTAAATTGCGCGGGGTACCGGAGAATATACCGCCCCCAGAACTGCGGGCCTATGTGCAAAAACTGCTCAAGGCTGTACTGCCACCAATGCTGGAGTTCGAATATATTGTGGATAGGGCCCACCGGCTCCCAAAACCGTCCTTCCTACCGGAACACCTACCGAGGGATGTTATTGCTCGGATTCACTATTACCACGTTAAAGAGCAACTGATGCATTTTGCCCGTACATCCTCACCTCTTCCTGATCCTTACTCGAATCTCACGGTGTATCTCTCGCAGGCCACGATCATGGCGCGAAAGAGGCTCCTGCCTATCACCAAATCCCTAAGGAACAGCAAGGTGAACTATCGATGGGGATTCCCCACCAAGCTTCTTGTTATGTACGAAGGAAAATCCCATGTGATCTCTGATGTCAACTTGGGACTCGCCCTTCTTAAATCGTGGGGATTAATTCCAGATTCTGCAGATTGATGATCTCCAGCGATCAACCTTTCTTCAATTGTCCTCTGTGGTTATTCTATTGCAACACTCACCTACTATGCTCTGGGATATCCAGTGCCGAACATACGGCTCTTCTAGCCCCATGTTTGAAGGCGCAGCCCACCTGGCTGCCTCCATGGCCCTTTGGGCTTTGTTCTTATTTCTAAATGTTGTTATCAACGCTCGTTGGCGCTGCAGTGTTCTTTTTCCCTTTTTGTGCCTTTTGGTTCCCTTTTCTGTTTTTTCTTTGTGTTTTTTGTTTTTTTTATTATCTACTCCAACAACCAGGACGAAACCACTGCCTTATGGGGCCGCACCTTTCTCCACGCCTCCTGCCGGATGAATCGGGAAAAGCTACCTCGCTACTTTGAGGTTCAGGTACTTTAACCTTTATTTGCCTTACCTACCAATGTGCCTCCACTCCGCCATATAATGAGTGTTAAAATCCTATCCCTTAATACCTGTCAGGAACAAATAACGCTCCGTAGCCCCAGACCATGGTGGGGACGGCCCCGTCAACAGCGTCCTGTTGCTGGGCGACGGGCAGGCCGGGTCTCGCCTCCGGCTCCGCCCCCAACCACCGTTCTCTGCCTACATAAACGTAGGCTGTCCACTTGCTCGACGTTCTAGCAAAGTAGTACGTCGAGCAAGCTACTTAGGAACTGCACAAACCCTTGGAACAGGAGAGCCCGCTACAGCCTCTCTGAACCCCTGGCTATTATACTTGGACTCCTCGCAGAGTGGATTCAGCTTCACATCCTGGGACTGCCTCCCCCACCAAACAGCAAGTAGCCATTAAACACATGTTGTAATCAATTGGAGTGTGAAAGCTGAAACCTAGCTGGGAAGCTTTGCTATCCCTCATCCTCTCTCATTGCCACTGACACCATTCTACTGCTGCATAGGACTGTGTTATCTTATTAAGAATTAAGTGATTCCATGTTCTGGGTTAGTGAAGCTAACTAAGACCAGGATACCAACCGTATCATAACCCCATACTCTGAACTGTTGTAGACATTGTATTATCTGGAGTTATCTACGCTCATCACCCCTAGTGAAGTTAACTAGGTGAGTGAACTACAAATCCTATCAGACCCCAATGCTGGTAAATTGTGGTTCTGTGAGAATTTGCTGCCACTACTAGAATACTATTATAACAAATAGGTTACACACAAAATGGTGTATGATGTGTAAGGGGTTCCGACATCACTCACTGCACTAAAGTGTAACCGTCAACCCTCCACCTGAACCATTCCCACTCACCTCCGCAGCTGCGATCCTATACACATATCTTGCTGTGCTTTCACGAATCATTACAATACCAAAGGTCTCTAGGCTGAGGCTTCCACCCACTCCTGCGATATTATATGTGCACAGGAGACCCACTTGAAAGCTGGATCACCGCCTTCCTTTTGCCATAACCGATTTCCCCATGTTTTTTTTTCAAATGCCCCGACTAAGAAGCGAGGAGTCCTTATAGCTATAAAAAATACAGTGACTTTCAAACTACTGGACTCTCTGGTGGATAACCTTGGTCGATATGTGATCTTGATATGTGAAATCAATTCAATATGCTATACGTTAATTAATTTTTATGTACCTAATACGACCCAAATTGGTTTCTTGAAGTCTCTTATGACTAAAGTGCGTAAAGTCCGGAAGGGCTCGGTGCTTTGGTGTGGAGACTTCAACTTAACCCCAGATAGCTTGATCGATACCACTAAGTCTGCTTCACCAAGAAAAAAAACTATCTCTAAATGGCTTCTTAGGGAAAAGTTACATGATGTTTGGCAATGTGTGCACCCCAGCGAGAGGGATTATACCTTTTACTCTGCCCGGCATAAAACCTATTCCAGAATTGACTTATTTCTGTCGGACCCGCGGCTGCTTCAAAAAATAAGCGAAGTCTCCATTCATAATATATCCTGGTCGGATCATGCCCCTATTACTCTGACTATTGAACAGTCAGCACAGCCTACGTCCTCTCCCCTGTGGCGAACTAATGTGTCTACCCTTTCCAATCCTACATATCAAGCTGAAATTTTGAAACATTTGAGGGAATATTTTTCTTTAAATATGACCCCGGACATTAGCCCTTTTACCCTATGGTGTGCACACAAAGCCTTTATAAGGGGGGTTCTTATTCGACACCGCTACCAGGCTCTACTGACTAAATTGAAAGACTTAGAACAGATTCACAAGAGAACGTTAGAACCTGCTATCTATTCTGCCCTACTCCAGACTCGCATAGACCTAAAATCCTTACTAGTTAACGAATACGAATATCGGATGTCTAAGCTTAAAACGTTGTACTACCACCAAAACAATAGGGCTAGCAAACTGTTGGCGGCTAAACTTACAAATAGGCAGACTAACAGGAAGATACCTTTAATGTACCATCCGGTTACGAAAATGCCCCTGCGGAATCCTAAAGATATAGCAGATGCTATTGCCCTCTATTACGAATCCCTATACAACTTAAGTAAGGACCCGACAGTAACACAACCATCCCCTATTTCAATCACAAGGTTTCTGGATACTATTCCCTTGCCATCCCTTTCGCAACCTGAACGGGAGATACTCTCTGTCCCAATTACTGTGGAGGAAATAGCTAAGGTGATAAAATCTCTCCCAGCTCATAAGTCACCCGGAGCGGACGGGTTCGCGAGTGAATATTATAAGTGCTTTGCTGCTGACCTGTCCCCGTATTTACTCCCTGTGTATAACGAGGCCATGTCTTCAGGCTCCTTCCCCTCAGAGATGTTGAAAGCTATGATAGTGGCTTTGCCCAAGACTGGGAAAGAGACCGACCACCCACAACATTTTAGACCTATCTCATTTTAGACCTATACTTAATTCGGACATTAAGATATATGCAAAATTGATAGCTACCCGCCTTCTATCCCTAACACCCTCTATTATCCACCCTGACCAAGTGGGCTTTGTAGCAGGGAGGCAGGCACCAGATGGCACACGCAGAATGATTGACCTGATTGGCTGCGCAGGAGAGTCTCGAATGCCTTCTCTGCTCCTGGCGCTGAATGCGGAGAAGGCGTTCGATAGGATCCACTGGGAGTACCTAGCCCTTACCCGTCAAAGGTTTGGGCTCGAGGGTCCCATCCTGTCTGCTATCCAGGCTCTCTACTCTACGTCTACAGTTCAAGTGCTCTCGTCAGGTATGCTTTCTCAATCCTTTGGGATTACGAATGGCACACGTCAGGGCTGCCCTCTGTCGCCCATTATATTTTCCTTGCTCATAGAGCCGTTGGCTATAGCTATTAGAAGGAATCCTGATATCAAGGGAATCTCAATGGCCAACACTGAACACAAGCTGGGTTTATTTGCGGATGATATAGTGCTTACCTTAACCTCACCAATCACATCACTGCCTGCTGCCATGAAGGTCCTCACTTCATTTGGGTCAGTATCATATTATAAGGTTAATGAGGATAAGTCGCAAATTCTACCCATCAGTATATCACAAGTGGAGAGGTCGGCCCTGCAAACAAAATTTTCCTTCCCTTGGGCAACAGATAGCATTCCCTATCTTGGCATCGCTCTCACCTCTGCAGTGTCCAATTTATGTAAACATAACTGTGAGCCACTATTAATGCAGGTGCAGAGGGAACTTAACTCGCTCAAGAAATTTGAACTGTCTTGGATGGCCAGGGTGGCGGCTTTCAAAATGAGTGTCCTTTCGAAAGTGTTATATTACTTTCGCACGCTCCCAGTCCCTATACCTAACTCATATTTTACCCGTATTCAATCCGCGGTTTTGTTTTGTTCGTTTTTGGCTCCTTTCACTACCTAGTGTCTACATGTTACAAGATACTATGCATATACTGTCACTGTCTTCAATGCAGAAGCAAATACATGTTACTTGTAAGGATGACTAATAGGCTTTGGATATTGAGATATTATTTGAGTTTGATAGATATGATATGGACTGCTGTATCTGCTTGACGATATTCTGTAAGGTATACCGTGATGCCATATATGCATACAACAAAACCTCAATAAAAACTTAAGTTTACAAAAAACAAAAAAAAACCCACTGGCTCCTAGCCGCAACCCACCGACTCAGGGACAACATGGGAAGTAACAGCAGAGACCTCCTACACCTATTTCTGACCTCTCTCTGCTGAACCCGCCACAGCAACAAGGGGGAGACCTCACCCTTGGACACCCCTCCACACCCGTAGTGCCCTCTGGATGCCATCCTGCAGGCCCAGGAACCACATATGCATCCGGACTGCGTTGAGATATACTCCATCTCCACGCAGGTAGAGCCAAGTGTCCAGTTCCAGCTCCCGATGTCGAACCACCAGACCCCCATTACGACTGACGAACCTCCCCACCTCCCTGTTAACTTTCTTTCTGGCCTTGTTAAGTTGGTCCACGGACCGAGCTAAACGCCAGGAGGAATGAGCCACCATGTCCGACCATATTACCAAGGTGTCGGGAAATGAAGAACGCAACTGTAGGAAGTCAAATTTCACATCCCGAATGAGCTTGCACATGGAGCGGAGATCCAGGTCTTACACGTCGGGCGCTCTGTCTAACCTGGCATACCGGTGCATCTCCGGGACCACCCGACTCCATAGCATCCCAGGCAACCCAATCCATCTAACATTGGCCGTGTCCCTACTGACACCGAGTTGCCTGCCTTCTGGACGAACGTCCGCACGTCGGGCCCCCCAATACACATAGAAATGCCCCAGAATCCAGATTAGGGCAGGACCAGCACCTGAAAATCAAACAAAACAATAATGGATAATAACGCAAATTTAATGGCAGCCTACTGAACCTGTAAAACAAACTGCATTAACCGGATACCAGGAGTGGAAAAACAATGACCATTACACTAAATGTGGGCGAACATACAGACGATATCGATTGAAATCCCATCTCCCAATACGTTTCAGTTCATCCCCGCCCAAGCCCAAACGTGCAGCTTCAGTGGCGGCTCCAATTCAGAAGGAATGGGAAGAAAAAAGGCTAGGCTGCCACCCGGCCCGCCTTTAAACAGGTACGGAAGACGGAATTCAACTGAAATTGGGAAAGGGCAGTACCATCAGAATGAATCAAGAAAGATCCCATCCACGCAGGGCGGACCGATTGGAAACGTCTGACAGCCGAGACAGGGCAAGAAGCTGAACTCGGAATACTATGGAGGACAACCCACTTACCTTTACCAAATTGATCAGTTTTAGAGCGTCTTAGGAGAATCCGAACGGACTCCGGAACTAGCAATACATCCTGACATGAAATCCCCCCTTGGACGAACTCACCAATTCCCGGCCGCCTCATGAAAAGAGGGGGAGGACACCCTTGCCGAGGTCATCAGCTTCATCCAGAGGCTGATGTCTTTGTGATCCCAGCGAATGGTTTCAGTGAATAGGGCAGCCCGACAACAGCAATGGAGGGGGAGGGGGAGGGCCCGCAGCTGTGCGTGTCCCACGCTGAGCCACCTCACTGACCGGACCATCGCCGGGTGAGGCGGCCGCAGGGTCTGGATTGCGGGATGGGCGGCAGGGGGGGATGGCATGCTTGGTGGAAGGACCCCGCTCCCTTGGGCTCCGTCTAGGCCGAGGATTCCTCCCAGGCCTTGCATCAGGAAGCGCAGATGCGCGCTTAGATAGAGGTTCTGGAGGGTCCCTGGAGTGGCTCCTAAGGCGGCGCTGGGCCCCAGAAACGTAGGAATGGGCAGGAGAAAAATGCTCAGGAGGTCAGGACCTCCTAGCGTGTGTTGCCCTGCGTGTTTGCTTAGGTTGAGAAACCTGAAGCATGCTAGTAATTTGTTGTTGCAGACATGCGGAGGCATTGGCATCCACAGCCGCTTTTAATTGAGCAAGTAAGCCAGAAAGATCTGACATTTTCTTATTCTTATCTGGATAGGAAAAACTGCAGAAGTGTACTAGCCGTGTGCTGGCTCCCAACTGCCTGGACCACCTCTCCCCCTGCTCTAGCCACCCTGGATGCTCCTCCTGGACAACTTGACCCAGCAAATCACGGTAAGTGACCCCCCTAACACACTCTCTTAGACTAACTTGACCCTTTATCTACCTGATTGCCTGCCCACCCTGTCATGCCGTCCTTTCGCCTATTATTTTGTCTTTTGCTCCAGGACTTTCTGTATGCTGCGCCATAAGGGGTGCACTACATATGAAATGTTGCATATGAATATTTCCAATTCATTGTGAGCAGCTGGTGTTTTGGTGGTCTTCAACTCTTTTACTCTTTTTTATTTTACTCTTTACTTTTATGCCATCAGAAGAATTTAATTTGATCCCCTGCTGTTTGACTCTATTCAGAACACACACAGCTGAATGAGGGATGCATCCACTACTCTGTCTTTAGTTCACCACCATTTTTCACCCTGTATGAAATGTCATTTATAGGAAAATAATCCACAAGTGAGCAGCTACTGCTAGTCTGTTTCATTAGAAAGCCCAGAATGCTCTATATGCACAGTAGCATGGAAGCATGTATTAAATGTTTACATATAAAATTAGTCATGAAAGTCAAGAAAAGGTGACTTAAAAGATCAGTTTATAAACATTAAAAAAAATGTAAAATGTTATGTTTCCTTTTAAGTATATCTAAACCATTTTCTTGTTTTAGTTGTAAATGAAGTGGGGGAAGGTTATAAGATCTGTCAGGTTGTGACTGCTGTCTGTGTTTCCGCTGGGGAGATTTACCCTCTCTATTTGTCCTAATGATGCTCACTGAAAGAGGAATAGAAGGGCATTTTTCCCTTATTTGCCTTACAGGCACCTTCTCTCACTTCCTGTTGTGTCTTGAGACACTCTGGCAAAGAAATGATGGAGAAAAAGAAGCAAGAATATATATATATATATAAAATCTCATATCATCACAGGAATATGCATACATACAGTAATTTACTATTTAAAATAATTTCAAATTAGTTTCTCTAAGATGATGATGGGCTTAGCTTTTTAGGTGTTAAAAAGCAATACATTAATAAACGTTATCTAGCATTCTGCTGTGTTGTACAGTATTGTATTACATTGTTGGGACAAAACATATGCATACAATTATTATATTAGTTTTTTTTCTACAATAAAATGATAACCTAATACACCAAAGACATTTTTCTAATATTACACCACTTTTATATTTTGATTTTTTTTTTCTTGTCCCTTTACTCCTTATAAAATAAATCCACTCATGTTGCACTACTGAAAATTTGTATTTCTCCACTTTAAATTATTTAAAAAAATTTTTTTAACCTGTCAAGCAAATTATCCTTAATGGTATTCCAAAGGCCACGAAACCCATGTTTTCTCTTTGTCATCATCCTGTATGCAGTGTGGAAAGATAATACCAGAAGCACCACTTATCTCCAATTGAGAGGAGAGACAAGTTGCTAATCCCTTAATAAATGCCACATCGGCAAGCTCATTGGCAAGCAGCGCTGGGGGATCTTCAGACACATGTAAAATCAGCCCTTGCTTGCCAAGGGCGCTTCTGTTTATTTTTCATTCCAGATGCTCAAGTTCGGTCATTTACTCCCCTACAATCTCCAGTGTTACATCTGTGAGCACATTATCAAAGATGGGCAGAAATTAAAAATGGAAGAATAGCTTCCATAGATATTGCCAAATAGTCATAATGTCTATTTATTAGGCATATCTGAATAAATCTGTAAGGATTAGCCACTCTATCGTTATCAAAATTAATCTGAATTTGTCCAAGTTAATCATACTAAAGGCATCATCAAAGATTCAATAATATATTTTGGTCTGTACGTGAGAAAAAAAAATGCATTGTTACATTTAATGACTGTAGTATATTGCTTTAAATGTAATTTCTTTTCTTATGCGCAGATAAAGTTGGATCTAAGAAGTTTATAAATCCAAGTAATATAATTTGTAAAATCTGGCTATATTTACCATATATATACCATATTTACAATTTGGCCATAGGGTTACCATAACCATAGTATCAGCAGATTATATTAAATTAATATTAAACACTGGCTCCATAGGACCCTGCAAATGAAAGGAGACACTTTAAAATGGGATATTAGGACAAGTTCTCAGGAGAACAATGGATTCTGCAAAAACTAAAACTTTTAAACATCATGGTGCAGCTTCCACTGTAAATGATTCAATCAGCATTTGAAATAGCTTAAAAACATTTAACTTTAATATAAATTTTAAATGACCTCATACGCCCAAACAGTTGTCTTTACATTGATATCTTAATATCAATTCATCATCCTCTAAAAATGAGGCAGGTACACAAAAATGATGTGCCTAACTAGTGCACTAAACACTTAGCTGGCAAACATCCATCTTTTACTTCCCAACCTTACCAGAATATAAAAGTATAGTGCTAAAACTTTAAAGTACTCATTAAAATCCCTTAAACACTGTATATAACAAACTTCCACAGTTTTGTACTCTTCACCCTGTTTTTCTTTCAGCAGTAGGCAGATCTTGAATGGTTCAGAGAGTGCCGTTGCTCTCAGCATCTCTGAAAAATTCCCTGGTGTGTCCAGGATGGGCCCTTGACATCACAGGAAGTGGGTTTAATGATACTAGGCATTATTCAACTTGGAAGAGTGAAACTGGATCAGTGAGTGGGGGAGTCTGTGGGGGACAGCACTAGACATGGGGTAAGTATGGCAGCCAAAGCTGCTTTTATTATCTGCTTTTATTATTTTTAACTATTGCTGGCCAAATTAATTTAATTCTTTGCCCAAGCTGGACTTGGGGTTTAAAGTTTGTCCATGTCCAATACAATATAGCTCCTGTCTGGCAGCTTTTACATACAGTGGTATATCATCTGCTGTGTCAACCCTTGTTCATTATGGGAAAGGTTTAAATGGGTATTTTAGGAATGAATGCATGCACATATACAGGTGAAACTCGAATAATTAGATATCGTGCAAAGTTCATTTATTTCACTAATGCAACTTAAAAGGTGAAACTAATATATGAGATAGACTCATTACATGCAAAGCAAGATAATTCAAGCCGTGATTTGTCATAATTGTGATGATTATGGCTTACAGCTCATGAAAACCCCAAGAACCCCAAATCCACAACCTCAAAAAAGTAGATTATTACATGCAATCAATAAAACAAGGATTGTACATAGAACAATATCGGACCTCTGAAAAGTACAAGCATGCATATGTACTCAGTACTTGGTTTGGGCCCCTTTTGCAGCACTTACTGCAATTACTTTTGCACGATATTCTAATTATTCGAGTTTCACCTGTATTGTATTTCTGACCTAGATTTCATAATGTAATGCTTTACTTTAACTTAAAGTAATAATAAGTAGATCTTTAGGTAGCGTAAGCTAGTATTACTGTGCTTGGGTGCAAAAAACAACTTTTTGTAGGTGCCTCAATATTGCCTCTGGGCATATCATTTGCCAAGCACCACTGTGTTCCAAATTTTTTGCCATTTTTATTCTTGTTTGTTCATTCCCAATTAATTCCAAGCATGTGCTCCCTAGTGATTTATTACTCCTACTCTCAAGCTAAAGCTGTAAACACACTTTTATTTGTCAGGCTTCTCCCTATGGGATGGGACATCACTATGAAAAATAATTGGGAATCCTTTTACCTTTTTTCAGGCATCCTTAAGGTTTTCCCCTTTCATTGTAGGAATAATGTTAGGACATATTATTTGTCAAATCCCGTTGAGTACAGTTATTGAAACTTCACCAGT
>NW_017307019.1:173428-186149 GCF_000935625.1 Nanorana parkeri | reverse complement strand
CTGTTTCTGTAGATTGCCAACATTTTTTTGACAGAGGATATTAAAAAAGTTGTGACATACGCTCTTCCTTCTTTTTTAGCTGCACACTAATTCTATCATCTGACCATTCCTTTTCTTGTGACAAAAGCTCATTGCAGGGAGTTTGATAAATGGGTCCTTCTGATTGAGGTATCTGAGTAATAAGCAAACCTTTCACAATACAGCATGTGCTCAACCAGCTCACTGTTGGCATGGAGGGGGCCATTTAAAATCCTAACAAATAATATTAATGATCTATTATTATGTGATCAAACCCATTGGCACCAAGTTCTAGATCATTTGAATTAGGTTTAAACTGTGTAAGAGATTTTAATCTAATTTTACCTCTTGTTGGCAGTCACTTCATGTGGAACAGTGCTACATATGAGACAATTGGCAGCAATTGGTTAAATTGCTCACTAGCATTAATTTATAATTGTCCTTATAATTTAGCTCAATGATGGTGCTAAAAGGACAAAGAAGCTTAAACTCTTAATGATTTTAATTTTTTGGCTTAATTAATCTTGTAAGAAATCAGCGGGGAACTTTTGCCAAACAGAACTAGTTTTACAGTGCTGTCCACCTACCGCTCTATACAACAAGATGTAAAATGGGATGGAGTGCAAATTAAAGTACAGAAAAGTGATACAAAATTGTGACCAGCATGCAGTGGGCAGAAAGACATTACAGTCTGGAACTAAGATTCCACCATTAAAAGTGCTGTATTGTATATATAATCATGCATACTCGCAATCCTAACAGAGCTCCATTATACCAAATAGGATGCAAAGAGTTGCATGTTACAAGAAGAGTGTTATTTAGGTTGGATAGTACAAAAAACATGTTCTAGGAGAGCTGCATGTTACCAAAGAGAGTGTTATATGAGCTGGATAGTGTAAAAGAAAGTGGCATGAAAGCTGCATTTTACCAGAGAGTGTTTTATGTGTTGGATAGTTCAAAAGAGAATGCCATGAAGGCTGCACTTCACCTCCGAAGTTCTAGTTGGGTGTTAGAAAGTGCTATGAAAGTTGCATATTACTGAGGACTGTAGAATCTAAGCTGCACATTACCTAAAAGAAGGCAATGATAGGTGTATGTAAGCATATAGCATGTAATGAGACCTACACAATACTAGAAATAGCTGTAAAGACCTGAATTTTACAAAAGATAGTATTATGAGCAGTATCTTAGCAAACAACATTGTATAAGAGCTGTAGGGTAGGGCGTAGGGTGGTCTGTCTAGTTCACAAGGTGTTGTGGGAGTCAGTCCTGTGTGTCAGTGGATCCACTGTCCAGGTTTGAGCTCTTACTTACATAAAAGCACACACACTGTCCTGCACAGTTTCAAGGGCAATGGTGCAATGGTAGGTCAAAAGAAAGATATGCCATGTTAGTATTAGACAAGAGGGTATTATGCATGCTTAGTCTGTCTGTGGAAGAGTGGCTTGTTTCCTTTCAATTGGCAAATTTAAATTCAATTTTCTTAATTAGCAAAATAGAACATTGTGTTTTTCTGAAGTGTGAGAAGTGAGTTGGAAAGCATAAAATACTGTATTTAAATGTGATCTTCTTTCATTCTTGATAATATTTTACCCTTGCAGGTCCTACATGAAAGATGTCACAATATTGAATTAAGAGGATTCCTACCCTATTCTGTTGTTTTATCACTCAAGATTTATGGCCACACTGTGTTTTTAGAAAATGAAGTCAGGGCTTGAAGTCATGACTCAGGCTGCAGTAGATAGAAATTAGTAAATCAATCCACCAAGTCTGGAAATACACCAGGATCACACTGAATTTCTCCAGGTGAGATTTGCAAAAATGTTACATTTTTTACTAAAAAGTTATTAAAATAGTTTTTCTCTATAGAGCGACAAGTGACAAGCTACTTTATGGTGCCTTGCTGCTTTCCCAATCTCCCCTGTATCTTTCTCACACTTTTCTACATCCAGACATGAAGGGGATTGTAATTTAAAGTGGCACCCTTTACCCTAAGCTAAATGATCTCAGTGTTGTATAAAGCCTTCTCATTTGGACAAACTAGTACTATTGTTACCCATCCATAGCCAGAGTTCACAATATCAGCATTGCTGCTGAGATGCTTTCCCATCACTTTTTAGCTTTTTTTATTTGAGAATTCTCTCTTTTCTTCATTCAACCTAATGCAGCAAGTCTGGAAACACATCACTATGGATATAGCATGCTGCTCCTCATTTATTTTCTTAAACCCAAAATATTGGCCTTTTTGCACTATAACCAAGGACAGCAGAATTTCCTATTGTGATTCTGGCAGTGCTGTAATTTATCACTTCTTAGAACATTTTTGTGGGTCAAGCATTATTTTAAACAGATTTTTTAGTTACTAAGGTTAAGAGTAAGGATGGGGGGGCTAGAAGTGACAGAAGAGAAACATTTAGGCTATTAGGGTAAGTTCCCAACTTGCCCTATCTGCAATTTAAAAAACCTTGTTGTAATAAAAATATGCAAATTATTTTTTTTTGTAATTTTATTTTTTTTTGCAGCAGGAAGCAAGGTGCAAATAGCCACGGTGTTTATGCCAGTCTGCAGGCACATATTGGGCAATGGCATACAAATATTGTTTTTAATGCAACACAATCAAATAAAAACAAATCTGTCTATTGCAGACCGCTATACTAGTAGTTTAATTTTTAAAGAGAAACAGCAAGGAATAGGCATTTTTTGTATAATAATTTTAAATAAGCATATAAATAATCACAAAACACTGTACTATAACCACACCAATGTCATGACACACATAAGATAGTGACCAGATGTATCCCCTGCACTCCTTACAGCGTTTGGGACCATGCAGTAAATGGTGGTGCTCAGAGTGATGATCACGGATGGCGCCGTGCAAAGCAAGTCTTGATGCAAATGAAAATCACCAGCACTCAATGAATACTTGTAAATTCTTGTTTGTATCTATTTTAAAAGGTGCGGCACGTGCACAAATCAACGTTTCGGGGGCCACGCAGGATCCCTTCATCGTCACCATGTCACCCTAATGAAGGGGCCCTGCATGGCCCCGAAACGTTGGTTTCATCGAGTGCTGGTGATCTTCATTTGCATTAAGACATGACACACTTAAGGGTAAGCACAATTCTTGTACATCAGCATAGCAGTCAGGGGATCATCCCGAGCTCATAACCATCTAATTATCTGTGATATAATAAACAATATTGACTGCCTTCTACCTGGCCATATTAATTACCAGGTATGCCCACTCTGACCCCAATTACTCCCTTCTCAATTCTTAAATTACCCCCACCAACTACTAGATTTGTTAATACACCTAGTAAATGCGGTGAGAATTTGTGGTAAGAACCACCCCTGAATCCAACTGTAGTGAAACTGCCCCCTTGATCTGGTTTTCAAAAATTGAAGAGATTTGAACCATGGAAGATATCACAGCTTCTCTGTATCACAGGGAGGAAAATGAAAAGCGCACATTGTTCTATTGGATATAATTCACCTCTTCCCAGGAATGTAGAATCTTGTCCTTCTACTCTGGAACCGGGCTAGTGGCAAGTGGAGACACCTGAGCATGTTCTCCTTCTCTTTATTTTATTCATTCTTCTTCTTTCCTTTGCCCCCACACCCCCTCTTGGTGTGCTGTCCTGGCTTTGTAATCCTTCTCTGTCCCCTTTTTTGGTTTATTTGTATTTTTTCGATATAACAGTATAAAAATTGATAGTTGTACGCCCTTGCTATTTTGGGTTTTCCTCCTTGGGTTGTTTTCCCCAGATCTGTTTGACTAATGTAAACAAATCTACTGATTAATTTTAGTGCTTGTTTTGCAAAAATTGTCGTGGTGTTATTGAATATTTTGCTTTACCTTACTGTAAGCGTACAACTATAACTGATATATATAAAGAATTTACAAAAAAAATGTATTGTTGTTCCATGACTGCTTGCCAAAATGTAGGAATCTTGGGATCTTCTATGATATCTACATGTCTTTGAGGACTTTGCTTGCCTCTCCAAAAGTATATGTGTATACAGATTACCCACACTGTGCACACTCCTGTAGATGCCCCCCAGGACCTGCTGTTTACTTGACCCTTAGAGTCCCAGTTTGTGAGCACGAGACAATGAATGTCCTGCTTGAATAATCGCTGCAAAAGCCGGCAGTAATCATTCTTTGTAAATGTGTAAACCTGGTCACACTGATGCGATTCCGTTATTGCAGATCATAGGCTTGTTCTTTCATCTGATCCTAACTGTGACTTCAGCAAACTACTAAACTACATTTAGCCCTCAATTAAACCCAATCAGTCCCTTTCTCTCCCTTCTCACCGTAGCTTATTATCGCCAGTTTGTTCACCATCAGTATGCAGATAGTTAATTTGCTAATTTGGTTATTTTTTTTATAAATACAAGATTATTAAATGTATTTATTGCCTTGTCAAGACTATATATTGTACTTAAAATATAATTTTAAGTTTATTGGTTGTAGTTGTTTACTCATTTTTACTCATTATGTGGTACAGATCAATTTTTATATTTCTGCTAAGGTGCCTATTGACAATAATGTTGTCTTTATATATCATTCCCGAGCAATGCATGTATTGTTTTTTTAGACAAATACAACTTTATTTTGGTGGTATTGTGGTATTGTCCTACAAGAATTATATTATTTTATTACTGTGGATTCCTTACACGTCCGGTATCTGCTAATACAACAGCCCCAAAAAGTTGTAAAATCTATATAAACACAAAATCTATTCTTCAGTATGTTTAACATCATGACTCACTAGTGCTGATTTACTAAAGGCAAATAGGCTGTTCACTTCACAAAGAAATGTTGCCTTAGCTTAGTGAAAGTGGTGAAAATTCACTTTGCAAGGAATACCCAATTACAAGCAAAGTACATTTTAAAACAACATTTTTGCCTGGACATGGTTGGATGATATAAGTCAGCAGAGCTTCACCCCATTCACTAAGTTGTGGGTTAATTCCCTTGCAAAGTGCAGGTTCCCTTGCAGTGTAAACAGCCTGTTTGCCTTCAGCAAATTAACCCAAATGCGTACAGTTTTCTTAAACAAATCATTTTCATGAATTTGTTGCAGTTTCTTACCTTGAGATCCTGGCAGTAAGAGCATTTTCTTGCTGCCAACTAAAGGAGTGCTCATGGCAGGCTAACAACACTGCTTTTTGGGAGGCAGTGGTTTAGTGCTATCAGTCTGTAACAAGAAGTGATATTACTAGCAGGATCTGCAGGTAAGACATTTTGCAACATATTTACAAAAACAATTTACTTTAGAAAACTGTATATAGTGAAGCATAATGCAAGGCAGCCTGAAAATCAAATTGTGGGTTTGCAAACAGTATAAAGTTGGAACTGGAGCTGAGGTATCCAGGACACCCTACCCACTACAGGCTGCCTGTAGAAAATGACAGAAGGGGCGGAGACAAGACCAGTCACCGTGCGCAAGAAGAGAAAACAGAAGTGACTGGTCTTTATTACATGAAGCTCCTGCATGGAAGCAAAGTTTCACAATGGATTACTGCACAGATCTGGAATAAATACACAAAACACACCACGATTTAAGTAAGAATACACATGACTCTTCTTTTTAAACAGAATTTGCTTATCCTGCATTTAAGCTTTAAAGTACTTAGACAATAATGTTCTCCAATGCCTTCCGAAAAACTCTCACTTTCGCTATTATTATTTCGTCATCTTACTATGTGCATGTTCTAAATAAAAAAGAAAAAACCTTATGTGGAAAATCAGTAGCCATTATTTGTTTCTGTGGTTTTGCATGCTAAAGCATTTTAACCCTCTAGAAGCCAGTATTGGGAAAATGCAAAATTTACAACATATTTTTGCAACTGCAAAGCAGTTAAAGAAGGTGTATCGCTCAAATCACCAGCAGAGCGGATCTGAAGACACTGGCTCATCATAAGTAGTATATATAATCAAGAAAATTCAATACACATTAAATTTACCATGCACCAGGTTAACCATTTGGTTAATATTTATGAAAGCAAAGAACAATGTGCAAAGTGTGGGAAACCTAAACAACCAATCATCCTCCCATGCTTTAACTGCTCTAAATTGATGAAATGTGAAATGTGATTACTATGGGTTACGCAGTCAATACTCTTTCATTAGGCTTATTAAATAAGACTGTTGATGTAAAAGTTGGATATAGAATCAGTTTCTGAATGTAAATATTATTGCTTTATAACACCTAATAATTAGAAATCATCTTTTAGCAGCTTCATTTTTGTACCATGCATTATGGAAATGTGATTTGTTGATACAGCCTATAGTAAACTACTGTTTTAGACAATGTTTTAAAGAGATCCTAGTTAATTTGCATTGCTATATTTTGTAATGCAGCAGACTTTGTCACTCAATAAACATATCCATTTAGACAGTTTTCTCCCCTAGGTTATAGGCCATGTTAAATAGATAATTGATTCCTCCATGGCTGCTTTTAATTAATAGGGGAGGCCGTGCAGGACATCATTATCATTCTGATCTGCTAGCGCAATATCAACACAAGAAAGGCTATGTATTTCATAAGTGACCGAAAAAGTGCAAATAGGGCTTTTAACTGGAGACTCCCTGGGTTTCTAGGTATTTATAAGCACTGCCGGTCCTGAAATAATAAAAAAACATAACCCTGCATATTTATCTCTGAGCCGCGGATATTTTATTCAGTTGAACTGTCTCATGCTGTTCTTGATTGGTGTGCTCATGAATAGAAATCATCGTGTAAACATACCCAGCGTGACTGTCTATCATGGGGCTAGTGGCCGCTGCTGGGAGCCAAGTTAGCAATCAGGAACCTGTCTGACCTTGTAAGCTTTGCCACACCACATAGGAAGTGGAGGGGAAAGATATAAGCTAACACGAATCTGACAATTACTAAAACATTAATAACACAGGCTTAAAATATGTTTTTGAGCATCAAGGGATCTTGGACCTAATTACAAAAAAAATCAGTCTAGAGCATTCTCAAAAGAGCACGAAACTGTATGAACTGAAATATATATTAGCAGTGGACCCTAGCCAATCTTTGTCTTTATCCTAGTTTTACTGCTTATTTTAAAGTTCTGAGTGAGCATTAAACATCTAAGTTATTAAAATATATTTAAAGGAGAACTATCGGGTCAGGGCTTTTCCCCATAGTTCTCCTAAGGGTAACGGGAGGACACAAACTAGCGTCCTCCCGTCACCCAAAGCTCAGTATAGTCAGTACAGAGATAGTATATACAAACTAAGCAATCTACCACCTGCAAGTTCAAACAAACACTAGCATTTAATCAAAAATGGGCAATAATATGTTTTTTCACTGGGTTCAGTTGGGCGTATTTCATTCCTTCCTCCCTGCAGGTTATTGAAGCCACCATTTATGACTCCACAAGAAAAGATAAACCAACCCTTTTTTTGGCTTTACATCTTTTGGGTCACAGGAGTACATTTCCTGGACCCAAAGTCAGCAGATAGCTGGCTAATGCACATTGATTAGATTACATCTAAATTATTTCTTATGTTAAAAAAGTAAATAAATACTATATTGCCTTTAAAGGGGAATTTTTGCACCAGTCTGTTTTTAATTCAAATATTAATTTGGTTTTCTATTTCTCTAAACCTATTTGGGCATTTCATTGATAGCAGACCAGACTAAAGAATATTTATTAAATGAGAACTATGGGGTAAGTGTTTTCCCCCATAGTTCTACTAAGGGTCATGGGAGGACATAAACTAGCATCCTCCCGTGACCCAAAGCTCAGTATATCGCGAGCTATAGTTCGCAATATACTGAGACGCCGCAGCCGGGACGGATCCCGACTTTAATGTCGAGATCCACCCAGCTAGAGGCAGAGCCAGCTGTACCAGCCCCCTCCCCCGTCCGTTCCGCCAGTCAGCGCTGGAGGATCGGACTGGAGAAGGGGGGATCTCTGCAGAGAGCAGTGAGTGACAGTCACGGCTCTCTGCAGGGATAGATCGAGAAGTGAGCGAGCGACGGTATGTGTTAGCTCACTTCCCGATCTACTGAGCTGACCTGTCACAGTTTCATTGTCACAGGTCGGCTAGAACTATGAGGTGAGTGATTTTCACTCACCTCATAGTTCTCCTTTACGCGTTAGACCTGTGACGGTAACAAAACCAAAAGTTTTGAGTGAGCATAAAACATTGAAGCTAATAAAATATATTTAAGTGTTAGACCTGTGACGGTAACAAAACCAAAAGTTATTTTTTTCTTCCCAACTTCTTCCGTAATCTTCTTTTAGCACTGCTAAAAAATAAATAGCTATCGGTCTGAAAACTTTCATTTCCTGTGTGTGCCCCAAGACCTGCAAAAAGGCATGTAAAAAAGATACAATATCTGTACACAATTACACACCCGGCTGGGTTATTTCATCTAAATCAATGGCCACAAAGGGACATGCCCATTAGGAGCTCTGTAATATAACACACTCCGTAGGCTCTCTTGATGTGTGAGAATGTCTTCTCCCCTTCACTGCATATTTCATCCTGTCTCCAGGATCAGACATGGCTCGGCATTCAGATCAGGAAGGGATCAGCAGTGTTCTCTGCTCACAGTCACAGATAAACATGCACATGGAAAGTGAGACATTTCATACCATTCCATGTCAGTTACTCATTTTGCAAGGATGCCTCTGCTCTTTATGCTGCTTACTCAATCTTGTGCAACCTCTTCAGGCAATAAAAAAAAGTATAAGGCCATAAAAAAAACTCAGTCTCTTGTATGTAGACTTAGCTGTTCTAAAAGTAGGCAGCCTACTAATAGCTCACATTTATAACTGCAAAATAACATTTATTTCTTCATCTTGATTTCATCCATATGTCACCTCTGTAGGAAATCAAGCTCGGGTACCAAAAGCAGAAAAATCTGTTTTATAGCAGTTAAAATTACCTTTGCTGACCTGTAAAATCTTTTCTTAGCAGAGTATTCATTTGTTCTATAAATGTACTGCATGCTATCAATGCTTTCTTATGCTGGTTAGAAAAAAATTAAGCTAGTTATTATTTTTCTGTCGGTGCTGTACAGGAAAGATTTATTTTTTCTAAGAAAGTGCACATATTTGAGTTATTATTTTTAAATTCTAAGGCTATGTAAAGAAAACAACCTTTTTCATATTTTCAAATTCTGTCAATTTGTTATTGCTGTATGTGGGTGACTGACTCCTTTGTTTGCCCTGGTAGCAATTGTCACCCAAACAGAAAATGAAGTCCAAAATTTTTGAGATGTCACTAAAACGAGAAGCCAGGGTACCATCCGATGGGGACAAATGTTCTGGTGACATTTGTTTTTATGTAAATTCCCCTCATGTTAGGTATATTTCCTCTCATTTCCTGCTGTGTCTCCATGACAGAAAGTGAAGTATCCCAGGGGGCATTGACAACAAAAAATAACTTGACATTTAACCTTTCTTTAATCTATCCAAAAGTTAAAAAAATAGGTTTTAGCTATACATTCAATTTCATATTTTACTGCAAAGTAGTTTCCTAAAGTATAACTGTAGCTTCAACTATACGTTAAAACATACCTACAATGTCCTCAAGCACCATGGAGCAATTCATCCACAAAGGTCTGAGAAAAATTACTTTCATTTTTGTTTTCTCTCAGTAACCCTGCCCTTCCCCAGCTAAGCCCTATAATATCTAAAGTAAACACAAAGCAGATGTTCTGGGAGGGGGGCGGGAGCAGAGTACTGAGACCCGACTTGGAAGACTTCACCTAATTTCTTGTGAACTTTAAAGAATAACTCCGGGCAGAAAAATCTTAACCCTCGCAGTGGGGCTACCTTCGTCTAGGGTACCTCAAAGCTGGCTGGCTGATAGGCCAGTCCCTGCAACTTTGCTCCCCCTCTGTTCCGGCAGTCTAAGATCCTGTGAGTCATGATGTCCAGTGCAGTCTATTGGATATGAGGATGCTGAATGTGAAGATGCTGAGGGACATTACATCGCCAGAATGAAGGAGGAGAGAGGCTGCAGGGAGCGGTCTAGCAGCCAGCCGGATGAGTATACCTTTTTTTTTTGACACCCTAGACAAAAACAAACACTTAACCATTGCATTGTGGTGGTAACCCCACTGCAAGGGTTAATCTTATTTCTGCCTGGAATTCTTCTTTAGGAATTATTTGCTTTACAGTTACTTCAACTATGTATGTAGGTAGGGCTTGTTTAAAAGCTCATTTACTAGCTGTTAAGGATATGTACATATTGGAATGCTCATATCCTAGTAACGGTTCTATTTTAAAGGTAAATATCTTTACATTAGCCACTAAAGGGAGTTCGCAGAAGCTTGTAAACTATTACTTTCTGATTAACACTTGTTGAGACAGGGCATCAGCCACACAGGGAGTGAGTCACCCAGACCATTAGCTGGCCTTAGATGTAGCAATTTTTAGTCAATTTGAACCATGTTTCATCTAGAGATAATATATACAAACTAAGCAATCTACCACCTGCAAGTTCAAACAAAGACCAGCATTTAATCAAAACTGGGCAATAATATGTTTTTTCACTTGGTTCAGTTGGGCTTATTTCATTCCTTCCTCCCTGCAGGTTATTGAAGCCACCATTTATGACTCCACAAGAAAAGATAAACCAACCCTTTTTTTGGCTTTACATGTTTTGGGCCAATGTAACCCTAAAATGTTCACTATCTATGCAATTCCCTTGCCAGTTACCAAAAAAGTTAGATGATGTTCCAGGGATGGAGGTAGATTTTATGTTAATAATCCCTTCTCTCCCATTTCGCTGTAATCCCAGCAGTAAGTGCAGGCAATGCCATTGGGAGTCTTATTTGAAATTATAGGTAGTGTGTAGAGAACTATTTTAATTTCATATAGGCAAAAGTTCATCTTAAAGCACAGTTTCAAAATAATCCTTGGATGAACACTAAAGTTATTAGACTACTTCAGCAGCATAATGTCCATAGAGCAAAAAAAAAGTAAAAATACATAGCAACAGCAAAAGCAATCTCTTTCAGCCATGCAGGGAATCAAGTACTCCATTCCACGATAAACCCAGGACAGCCAACACACACCCCAGACACCTTCTTCCTATTTCCTTTTCACCTCCCCTGTTCAGTAACCCTGCATTGGCTCTTAAAAGGCCCACGTCAAAAAACAAGGAACTAGATACCTGCCATCCAAGAGATATATCTTCTGACTGGCACACATCCCATCCTCTGCCTCAACCACAAGGGGTAGAAGCACTAGAGGAGCCCAGTGAATGGACCTGGGAAAAAGCTTCAGCATGTTAATGTGGTCTTCCAGGTTTGTGCTCCACCACAAACCTGAACTCCTGAAGTGTCAGCATTTGCCCCCCTTACTCTGGCACATTCATGCCAAAGGAGCATGGTCTGGGATCAACCTAAAGTTTCTTTCCAACAGATAATACTGGAATGAGTCCAAAGCCCATTTTATGGGGCAGTCTGTCTGTCTTTCGAGAAACTGGGAGTTACCAGTACTAGATCTTCACAAAGCATGGACTTGAGCTGCACAAAAGCCCTCTCTGCCTCTGGGTTCCTTTCTACCATTACCTACTTACAGCCTTTAGTCAGATGTGTCAAATAAATTGCAAGGGCAGAAAGTTTTAGATTGTACCCAACAGTACCTGGGAATTGACATACCTAACTTTTTGAGACAGGGTGGGGCCAGGATTTGAAAGCCTCTATTTTGTTGACTTGTAGATTTACCAACCTTGTCCCTACCATTTAACCAAGACACGTTGCTTTCTCCATTCTTACGGCATATTTCTTGGCATATACAGCCAATCCTGCCTTCAGGGAGTCCGATACTGCCTGGACTTTTGACAGGTTGGACTCCCAATCCCCTCTAAATATGACAATGCCATCTAAGTAAACTGAGGCATACTTCATATGGGGGTGTAGTAAAATATCCATTGCCCATTGAAATGTGGCTGGAGTTGAAGAAAAAAAGGAATTATTTGATATTGGGAGTGTCTGCCTGATGTAGAGAATTTGATTATCTCTTTGGCGGCCTTGGTTAGGGGTATTTGCCAATACTTCTTTCTGAAGTACAAAGTGGTGATGTGATGTGCAGAGCCTAGTCTCTCAGTGAGCACATTCATTCAGGGCATAGGATAGGCATCAGATTTTTAACTTTCACGAAGTTTCCAAAAATCATTGCAGTGTTCCATTGGGCTTGGGAATCAATACTATGGAGCTTGAGCATTCATTCTATGTTACTTAATGATTTCTAATACCAACATGTTCTTCTTACTAAATCTGAGACCTTCCTCCTTTGGGCCTCGTGAATATAAGATTCTGGCGCCAGGCTTAGTGATGATTTCATGCTATATGACATAATTGATGCCAGGCAAGTATGATAAACATTTCTCTGCATGAATTCTTTTACCTCTAGGGTCTTGCACCTGCCAAGGCAGTCACTGGCTCCTTGTCTCTCCAGGGCTTCAGCAGATTTACATGGTACAGCTGGAAAGGTACTCTTTTACCTGGTTGGTGAATTTTATAGTTCGCTTCTCTAACCTTTTCTATGACCTCAAGAGCCTTGCCATCAAACCAAGAGCTTACTCTATCCAGCAGGGATTAGTAATCCTTGCACCGGCCCTGGACTCAGTGTTGTGCCTTCTGGGTATGTTAAATGTGTTCTGTAACCAACAGGATTATCTTTTTAAACATTTTAGAGAAGGGGGGGGGGGGGGGCC
>NW_017307019.1:170183-173253 GCF_000935625.1 Nanorana parkeri | reverse complement strand
GGGGGCCCCCCGACTCTTTTGGTCTCTTTAACCAGGTCAAACAAACCTAAAGGTCTCTGCCTATAGACCAGTTCAAAAGGGTAGAGCCCCATGCATGCTTAAAAAAACTGATGTATAACAAACATTAATGCTGAAAAATGGCAGTTTCAGGCATTTCTCCCTCTTTGTACCACCCATTTCAATATGGATTTAAAGGCCTTATTAACTGGTTAGACTAAGCTGTCTATCTGTGGATAGTATAGAGATGTGTGCAACTGCCTGATTTGGAATATAGTACCCTGAGTATTGAGGATCTCTTTGGGAAAACCTGACTGGATAAGCATTTGAAATAACTCAGGGGCTATAGCATTGGATGAGGTATCCCTCAAGGGTATCGCCTTGCGGTATCATGTTGCACAAAAGAGGATGACCAAAACATTTGGTTGGTGCGCCAAGGGATTATGGAAATGTGATACTGGTGTTGTTGATGGCACAAGGGACAGAACCTTCAATATCTTTTGACCTCCAGGGGCGATTACCCCAGGCCGGTAAAACTGATCATTAATCCACTTAGCCCCATGGTGTGCTCCTGGTACATCATTTTGGGCTAGGTCAAACACCATCCTTCTGGATGGTTGTGATATTAAAAAATTGTTAACAATCACCTTCTGAACCCTAGAACCCTTATATATTAGGTCCCCACTGAGAGAAAAATGGGGCCATCATTCATCCACGCCCAGTTCCTGTGGCATCCCATTAATAACAACAATTTGCTCTCTTGCCTTGTATTATTTACATTGTTGGAACCATAATGCCATTGGGAGAGTTATAGGTGTGGCAGTGAGGTGACTGTATCCTCTCTCTTGTGAGATCTTGGAAAATGTAAATACTGGCTTGATTAAGTCCATGGTGTTTGATTTGCGTAGTTTAGATAGGATTTCCTCTTTATTTGTATAATAGTGTTATCTGCATAGAACATCTCCTGTGGTCTCTATAGGCAGACTGCTGGGTTTTAGGGTCTTGTTGGCGCTGTTAAAGAAAAAAGGGGTAGTCAATGTTTATGTATGATATTGGATATTCCCCTTAGTTTATATGATGGAGTAAAGCAAGTCCATGGCATGGTAGGCTTCTGGGGCTTTTGTCTTTTGTTTCTTGTTTTCTGGTCCGTTTTTCCATGTTTTGCAATTTGTTGCAAGCTTCAGATAATGTCGGAATAAGGCAAAGCAGGAGATGCAGGACAGAGGTCTGTTTAAATGCCTCTGGCTGCCACCATGTTTAGGCCACACCCCTGAAATTAACAATTTACATATTCATACTTTAAAACATGCCCTCACTGACCCCTCTAGCTGCATGTACTGTGCAGTAATTCCATGTCTCCCAACACTCTGAGATCTGAAACAGGGCCGTTTTAGTATAAAAATGCTTCCAGTTTAACGAACCCTAGAGACATTTTATGCAAAAACGAATTGGTTAAACCCACAAGTGTTTTTTCCCCCACTCCTTTTCCTTTTTTCTTTTTTGTATGCCAAATGCATTTATTTTGAGATTAGATAAAACATTTAGTGTAGTGTAAAACTTTGGTAGTTGTATAGACCTCTATAAAAAATTTACTATTTATCAGACAAAAAAATGAGGGACAGTTAGGAGCTATCTAATTAATTTTCAATGATCACAGAACAGAGACTCTGGGATTTTAGTTAGTTTCTAACAGCTTAGAAGCACTTGCTGTTTCATGAAAAGGCATGCAGGCTGCCACGTTTCTGCTTCCAAACTAAATAAGGGCGAAAAGCCATGGTTTTAGTCAGGGTCGTCCCGAGGCTGGGTGACACACAGAGCGGTAACCGAGTGTCACCCCGCCGAGACGTCACTGCGCATGCATGTGACGTTACCACGCGCGTGCACGATGACGTCATCGCGCACGCGCGGCAGTATTCAGATACCTGCCGGCGTCCATCACCAAGAGAGGAGGGGACAGTGACCCGGCGGAATAAGGTATGCCGCTGGGTCCCCTCCTCTCTCCTGATACTGTCGGGTATTCGATCCATGACCGAGCGCCCGACTTTTCAGAGGGGGGTGACACCAAAATGACTGTGAGTCATTTTGGTGTCACCCCTCCAATGGTGTCACCCGGGTGCGGGCCGCACCCCCCTTGTGACGCCACTTGTTTTAGTGCTTCTGTTGTGAATTTTTAAGATGAGATTATCCCTAATTAGTGATGAGGTTCAGGGTCCCTACTACCATGGGTTTAAGGTGAATCCTGTGTTTGGATGAGCCAGCCCCTGACTATAAAAGGGTGGGTTCCCAGCAGCCATATTGATTGGCACTTCAGCTGTTATAGGGAAAGGATAGGAAGTACTGCTGATAAAATGCAAAGGGATAGATTAGTGCAGGGTTTATAGACATTAGCAGGTTTGCTACAGTATATGTAAACCCTTACTGAATGTCCCGTAGATAGAAAAACAATGTGAAGTGAATTTATAAAAACTAGAGCAGACAAAATCTGAAGCAGCTGTGCATGGCAACCAATCAGCTTCTCTTTCGTTTTCAAATCTTAACTGAACAAACTGAAGAGAGCAGCTGATTGTTTGCCAGGCACAGCTGCTCCAGATTTTGTCTGCTCCAGTTTTTATAAATTCCCCTCTGTGTATCTTGGCGAACTTGGGTGGTGAGGGGAGGGAATGGTTTTTACCTTTTTTCTTCCTTTGTTACATGTTAATACTATTGATGTGATTGATCTGAAGAATTTTTACAGCCTGTCCCTGTCAACATCCACTATAAAGTGATAACAGGCTACATGTGTTCTTTTATATGTCATATTTCCTAATTGTAACCCACTGGAATAATTATTTTTTCACAGGCATTTTTTTAAAATGAGACTTTCTATAAAAAAGGAATGGCCCACTCTATTAAAAGCCTCCCAAAGTCAAATTGTCTGCAAAGTCGATAAAAAAAAAAAAAGAAAAGAACAAAAATATTTATCTCAGCCCTCATGGGTGTTTGAGCACCCACTTTTCCAGGGTTACATCTACTTTAGCAAACTATGTTCAAGTTCTTTGAATTTCTGTTAATTGGGGGGGGGGGGGGGAACATT
>NW_017307019.1:163671-170119 GCF_000935625.1 Nanorana parkeri | reverse complement strand
AATTATGTGCAAGTTTTTTGTATTTCTTTTGATTGGGGGGGGGGGGGGTGTACATTTTAGCTTGGGATGATTAGAGTGCAGTCATTCCTTGCTGACAGTCCTCTCAAGAGCTGTTCTTTTTATCACAGCACATCACTGCATTCTTTGAAATAAAAATTTAGAAACACTGCATCCAAAACATCTCACACCATCACACCAGATACACCACAATCCCCTGCCATATCCTCATATACCCAAAAAGTGTTTGGTCTTTACCTAAATGTATATAAGATATTAATTTACACAGAGAAAAGTGGGCCCAGATAGAACAACATCCTTTGAAACTTCCAAAAATTGTTGTTAAATCTGCAAATGGAAACAAAACGTAGAGCTAAATCAGAATGCAACTAGTGCTTGTGAATACCCAGAGATCAGAAAATAGCCATTTTCCTTGCACAGTAGGTGATAAAGGCTTAGAGTTGTATAACACTAAGAATATAGTGTATGACAATCCCCAGGCATCCACCATGAGAGGAGTGTTTAAAGAATTCAGGAAAACAGTCTGAAAGATATAAGTTTTGGACACACCAAAATACAGACACTGGTATAGACTCATTTCCAAAGCTAATTCTAAAAACTGAATTTAGCTAAAGATCTAATGCTTAGAATTAAAATTATGTTTAACACCACACACCCTGCTATGAATGAGAAGCTACTAATTAACCTGATGCCACATTAGACAAAGCTGTGTCAATCACAGAGACATCAAAAGCATATGCTGAAGCAGTGGCCCTTGGTTTATCGAGAGTCCAGTGTATTCTGGGCCTCATTGTAGATAAAGTAGAAAACCATGAAAAGTCAAACTTGCTGTAGGTCTGCAGTGCAGCAATGTAATTTTTAATACAGTAAATCCAAAGGATGTGGCAAACTGTAAAGATTAAAAAAGTGTCCAGATTAGAGAGCAACATGACACAAGTATGGAAGAAAGAATCATTTTGGAAAGATCTGCAGGATCAGCATTCATTAAAGACGGTGAACGGAAACAGATTCTCTTGTTATTGCTGTTGTGACAAATGGGTAGTAAGCATTGTAAAAGTTTGTTATTCTGTAATACCATGAAAGGTTTATTTATATCTTATGTTGTAGTATTTTAAAAGATTACTATGTTCTCCTTTGTTGGACAAATGATATGAAATTAATTATGCTTCAGTTGACTTTGTTCTTGTGATCATTATATACCAGTGTTTGTTTCAAGTGCATTTTATTCCCCAATGAAGTGCTGAATGTAAGGGAATTGGCAGGGATTCTTCTAACTCCTTTGAACATTTCCTTTCTGTTATTACATGGATCCTGTAAAAGGTATGTTTAATAACTAAGGTCTGATCCTAAGAGCCCTATTTTACTATTAATCCTTATGTTCTGGTTTACGGGCAAGAATCTTTAATGACTTGCATGAACATGCATACATTTCTACAGCAAAAGGCTATGGGTGAAATTTATCAAAACTGGAGCAAACAAAATCTGGAGCAGATTTGCACCGCTTCTCTGTCTCATTTTCAAATCTTACCTGAGCAAACTGAAGAGAGATTGGTTGCCATGGGCAACTGTTCCAGATTCTGTCTGCTCCAGTTTTGATAAATTCCCCCCTATGTATTTTGCAGCTTGTGGCACATTTATCTAGGTCAGTGGTTCTCAACCTTTCTAGGGCCAGCGCCCCTTGGTAACATTTGCCAAGTTGTGGTGGCCCCCCACGGTAAAATTATTATTTTTTATTATCATTTTTAATATTATTAGGGATGCACTGATACCGTTTTTTCTGTATCAAACATGAGTATCGATATGTTTTTTATAGCGGATCTGTGTGCTCCAATTATTGAGAAGCAGATCATGACCCGCTGCCCGGTTTCCCTAGGCTGTCTGACTTCTGACCAATCGGGAAGCCCGGCTGCAGGTCATAATTGTTTCCAAGAACCACTCCTTACGGTCTGCACTATGTCGCTCTGATGAAGGGTGCCTGCGAGGTCCCGAAATGCTAGCTTCAGCTTCTAATGACATGCTGTGACATTCTTTAATAAACATATCAAAGAGATATTGTATTCATCTTTGTGTGTGCCGGTGACCTGCTGAGATTGGGCTGCAGGTCATGACATGCCGCCTGGCTTCCTGTTCGGTTGGGAAGCCAGGCTACCTAGCAACAAGGGAAGCCAGCTTCCGAGCCAATCGGCATTGGAAAGGAAGCTAGCCCCATGCTCTCTCGGGACTACCGGTCAGAGGGAGATCTCCCTCTAACCGGAAGTTCCGGTATGGGAGGTAAGTATCGGAGCATTTGGGCAAGTACAAGCCCAAATACTCGGTATCGGCACCAGTTATTATTATAATGACCTAATTATTATTATAATTTTAACATTTTTCTTTTACTTTTTAACATTTTTTTATCCTATTATCTTTACCTTTTTTAATTTTCATTTAATTATTGGTTACTTTTTATCACTTTTTTTTTACTGTTTTAATTATTTTTTTATTTAATAATATTATTTTTTTAATTTATTTTTTCACTTGGCTTTATTGCTCTTTATTGAACCTGCCACCTCCAATACAGGACTTGTGACAGCTGAGATGGGAAAGCTGTGTGTACAGTGTTCCCGTCTCAGTGTGAACATGGACGTTCTCCGCTCTGCTCCCCGCTCTCCATTCAGAAGCAATCTGCCGTGGTCCTGGGGTCCCGCAGAAGTGCGAGGGACCCCAAAAACCAATGGAGGTGGCCGGGAGAGGGGGACGGACCATAGAGGGGGGGGCGGCGAGGGCTTGGGACGGAGCAGCAGGCTAATTACAAGTGATGTAGACGGCTGTACAGCTGTCAAAATCACTTGACCAGCTCCCCCACAGTACATTTAGGCCCGCTTGCCCGAAGCATGGGTAAATGTAGAAAAAAACACTCGCCTGCTATCAGCTTCTCTCCCGGCCGCAGCTGCTGCAGGGACATCTGGCGGAGCAGCGGGAGAACTGACACTGCTGTGCTAAGAAGAGGCTGAGGAGCCTCTCACCTAGCGCGACAGAAGGCGCGCGGTGACCCACTCAACAGGGGGTTGCGACCCACTTTTGGGTTGCAACCCACAGGTTGAGAACCGCTGATCTAGGTAATCATCATCTGGGTTCCCTTGGTCTAACAGATCAGCTGAGATAGTAATTCAAATGATGAAAATTTGCTTTCAAGATGCCATTCAAAAGAGGTGTCTATTTACTTACAGCATTTTTTGATTTAACAGAGGACAGCATCTGATGAGACAAACCTAGATCTGATTGGATCAAACCAATTCAGCGATAGTAGATACACTATATTGGCAAAAGTATTGGGACGCTTGCCTTTGCACGCACATGAACTTTAATGGCATCCCAGTCTTAGTCCGTAGGGTTCAATATTCAGTTGGCCCGCCCTTTGCAGCTATAACAGCTTCAACTCTTCTCGGAAGGCTGTCCACAAGGTTTAGGAGTGTGTCTATGGGAATGTTTCCCCATTCTTCCAGAAGCGCATTTGTGAGGTCAGGTACTGGTGTTGGACACGAAGGCTTGGCTCGCAGTCTCCGCTCTAATTCATTCCAAAGGTGTTCTATCGGGTTGAGGTGAGGACTCTGTGCAGGCCTAGCAAGTTCCTCCACCCCGAATTCGCTCACCCATGGACCTTGCTTTGTGCACTGGAGCACAGTCATGTTGGAACAGGAAGGGGCCATCCCGAAAGAGTCCAGTGGGAGCGTGCTTTACACCAGTTTCTATGGGAATGTTTCCCCATTCTTCCAGAAGCGCATTTGTGAGGTCAGGTACTGGTGTTGGACACGAAGGCTTGGCTCGCAGTCTCCGCTCTAATTCATTCCAAAGGTGTTCTATCGGGTTGAGGTGAGGACTCTGTGCAGGCCTAGCAAGTTCCTCCACCCCGAATTCGCTCACCCATGGACCTTGCTTTGTGCACTGGAGCACAGTCATGTTGGAACAGGAAGGGGCCATCCCGAAAGAGTCCAGTGGGAGCGTGCTTTACACCAGTACATCCCACACTTTGCATTGCACTTGGTGATGTAAGGCTTGGATGCAGCAGCTCGGCCATGGAAACCCATTCCATGAAGCTCTCTACACACTGTTGTGCCAATCTGAAGGCCACACGATGTTTGGAGGTCTGTAGCTATTGAGTCTGCAGACAGTTGGCGACTTCTGCGCACTGTGTGCTTCAGAATGCGCTGACCCCGCTCTGTCATTTTACGTGGCCTGTCACTTCATGGCTGAGTTGCCAGTTGCTTCCACTTTGTTATAATACCACTAACAGTTGACCGTGTAATATTTAGTAGCTAGGAAATTTCACGGAACATCTGAATCCAATGATTTGGAGGGTGTCCTAATACATTTGGCAATATAGTGTATCTAAAGATACTAGTCAATCCTTTGGATCCATACACCCAATTCAGTATGCTCTTTTTGTACAGCTTGGTGCAGTAAACACGTGGGCATTTATTACTGTTGCTAGAGAAGAACAAGGATGTAGGCACCCTGCTAGACATTTCAGTAGTCAGTGTAAAGCTGTCCATAAATTGGCAGCTATATTTCTGTTAATTAGGTGTTGTTGACATTGAGTCTAATGTATTTACTTTTTGGCAAGTCACATAGCACAAAAGTGAATATTATGTGTAGATTAATCTGGTTATAATTTGCTTTCCTTTTCTAGTTTTCAAAATGTCAAAATTTTAATCAATTTCAAGACATTTATTCGGCTTCAGTTTTGCCAGTCCTGGTTTATCTCCCACCCCCACCCCCCCATCAACATGCTAATGAAATGTAAACCATTCTGTTTTCATTACATACCTTATTTTGGATCCAGTCCTTCTCTATACAATGCAGATAGATCATCGCGGGAGGGCCTCAGTACTGCTCTTGAAGTGTTATTAAAGTCTCCATTTTTTTTACATATATCTACTGCTAGCAAGCAGTAGAGCATGTCCCAACATTTACAAAAAAGGAGAAAATAGCCAAATATTTATTAATTTACCTGTGTCTGCCGCTTACTCCCGGCTGCAGAACACAGCTTCCTGAATGGGGAGAGGAGTGACACAATGAAAGTTAATGCACACACGCCGGGACCGTGCACGCAGGACAGACTCTGTGGGACACAGGAAGAAATAGGAGCGTGCGCAGGATCAGTTAGCGGGTCCAGTTCTGGAGGGACTGTTGGAAACTACTGGAAGGAAGAAGATGTTTGGATCAGGAGGCATCACAGAAGGGAATTCCTTACAGCAGCATTAAGAGGGAAAAAACAAAATAGCCTTTAATGTCACTTTAAGATCCATCAGCAAGCTCTTTTATACAAATATCAAAATGCCTTGATATGAGGATGTCAGCTTGGAGGAGTGGAAGTTTCTAGCCAGACTACCCTAGGTAAGGTCCAAATGTGATGCTGAACCTTTATGATTGGAAGCTGGAATTCAAGGAAAGTGGCGGGCCAGGGGCAGTTAGGCTGCAAAGAAAAGCGCTAAAATGATGATCGATTTAATATTAATATTAAAATATTGCAGCTTACCAGTCCCTAGAAGAGGTGCCTACAAAATTAGTATATGGGAGTGAAACCCATGATGTATTCTCTAGCTCCTTTATCCTTTCTCTAGTGTTTCCAATTTTCTCATACTATGTGCTATTGACACTTGTCTTAAACAATGGACTGAGCCTTCTAAGCCCCATGATTATGAGTGAGATCTTTATCCATTTTCCCCAGTGTATACACCTATGGGTACCAGACAGGGTAGAATAATACTAAACTCTCCAAGGTGGACAGGGTAGAATAATACTAAACTCTCCAAGGTGGACTGTAGCCTAAATACATTTAGGAAACTTTAAAAATTCTAGTGGCCATTGTACAGTGAACATGTCTGATTTTTCTTCTTCCCTTAAAAGCATGCTAGTTTTTTATGCCCAATGCTATTTCTCTGCTGTGTGATAACCCTTGCTCTAAAAACAGTCTGCCTGTCTGCCTCTTGCAGTCTCTGTACAGCAGCGTTGGCGTGTGAGCAGTACAAGCAGCAGGACCGCCGTCAGGGGGGGTACCGCCGATACTCATGTAAGGGGCCCGGGCAGCCTTAGGGGCCCGCCCGGGACCCTTACATGAGTATCGGCCGCCAGTGACAGCAGGGGCGGACTGACCATACGGGCACAGCCCGAGGGCCCGTGTCCAGGGTCACTGACGGGAGTATAAGCAGTCTCCCGTACCGTATCGTGCCCCATCAGGCAGTCGCTTGACTACCGCGCTGTGCCAGGCGCATAGTTGGGCGGGCTTCCTGTGTTTAGGGCACGCTGATCCACCCGAAAGCGTGTGTTGGGGACAGAACTGTTGGGGACAGAACACTGCCACTTGGCAGTCGGGCGGAGAAACAGCAACGTGTGTCCGTTCCTAGTTAGAACACCGGGGGTGGATGACGAGCTCGGGGATGGATGGATG
>NW_017307019.1:132974-163532 GCF_000935625.1 Nanorana parkeri | reverse complement strand
GGAGGAGGCGTGGTGAAGACGGAGGAGGCGGGGTGAAGACGGAGAAGGTGGGGCTGAAGACTTCAATGGAGGAGACTGCGATGGTGGAGGCTGGAGGTGTCACCGAGGCTCCAGTCGGGCAGCAAGGCTACGACGATTGGGCGCTGAGGCAGCAGAGGAGGCTGGGTTTCCTGTGCCAGGTAGGAGGACGACTGTGCTGGTAGGGCCCAGGATAGATTCTGCACAGCCCACCTGAGATCCGGCAGACTGCAGGGTCTCTGGCGGTCTCTTTCAGGATCTGTGGGGGGCTTTGCAAGATCTGTAGGGGGCTCTGTAGCCTGCAGAGCCCACCTGAGATCTGGCAGACTGCAGGGTCTCTGCAGTATCTCTGGGGGGCTTTGCCAGGGTCTCAGGGGGGGTTTTCAGGATCTGTGGTGGGCTTTGCAGGTTCCGTAGGGGGTTCTGCAGCCTGCAAAGCCCACCACAGATCCTGCACAGCAGTCTGCCGGATCTCAGGGGGTCTCTGCAGGATCTGTGGGGGGCTTTTAAAGCGTTTGGGTTTTTTTTACACTTTCTGCATATAGCTACTGCTTGGTAGCTTTAATTATACTTTAAGCAAGCAAATTTTGCAGCTGCTTGCTTGGGTCGATTGGAGGGGGTTGATCTAATGGGGGGTGCAAAATTTTGTTTGGTTTTGCCTTGAGCGACCATAACTCTGGTTATGCCACTGCCATCAAGTCAGCAGAGGGACCCGAACCCAGCACGGGCTCCCTGTGGTGAAGGAAGATGGCCCTTCACCAAAGGGTGCGGTTAAAATGCTGCAAGCACTATTTTGATTGCCCCCGAACGCACTGCAGGCACAATGTGCCTTGCAATCCGGTGCGGGCGATCGCATTGCAGCCGGAGGGCGTGGCTACGGTACCATTCACTTTAATGGCCCGCCATGCACCCTCCAGCCCGGCAAAAAAGTGAGCCGGTCGCAATGTGGGCAGTGCGTTTTGGCCAGAATCGGAGCGGAGCACACTGCTTATGGTGTGAACTAACCCTAAGCCCTGCGTCCAGTAGACATGTGCGTTTTCCAGACGAAATTCGTTAGCGGTAGCCTGTATGCATTTTCGTTTGTGGACAAATTTTCATTGCAGCAAAGTGACAATTAAAAAAAAATCATTTTAATGTCACTTTGCTGCAATGAAACGAATGATACGAAAATGAAACGGAAATTAACATTTGTACAGACTACCGCTAACAAATTTCCTCCGAAAAACGAAATAACGCAAAATCCGAATCAAAACAACATGAGACTAAAAAACTTTTTGCCGGTGCACTAGTGTCCAGCGGTTACTTATCCGTGACTCCAGCGGGTAATGTGACTGTGGGGGGAGTGGACATTAGAGTGTAAGCTCCTCTGTACAGAGACTGATGTGACTGGGGGGGACGGGACATTAGACTGTAAGCTCCTCTGTTAAAGCCCCGAAATTTCTGAAGGCTGCCCTGACAAGCAGTCCAAGGAGCCAATCAATTAATGTGCAGGCAAGAAGCATGCTGATAGGAGGGGATAAGCTCATCACTGTGAAACTTATTTTTCACTGTCCAGTAACAAGCTGGGGTAGGTCCAGGATACCCTGGGCTCATAGGAAGTTGGTTGGCAGATGCTGGCTATCAGACCAGGGACGTCTTACGGCAGTAAAAAAAAGTACTCTGTGGCAGATCTCTGGATTAAAGTTGAATATTGCAGTAAAAGCAGTTTTTTTTTCATATTATTTAATGGGCTATTCATTTTTATCTTGCTATGTTTGGCAGGAGTTCGGCTTTAAGTATATATAATGCAGCACAAGAACAGGTACACAACCTAAGTACACAGCCTGAGTAGTCAAAGAAAGGTTAAATGGTGTGATTCAGCAACAGGTTATAAATAACTAGCAGACTCATACAGTCGGCATTCTATATTTATCAAACAGGAGAGAAGGAACTGAATCATAATCAACTAAATGTCTCATTTTAATTGCATATGCTTTTAACCTATGTACTGAATAATCACACAGCTTTGTTTTGGTAACTGCAAAGCTGTGGTCCCGAAGTGGAAATGTTGTTTTATTTGTTTCCCTCTACTTTTTGGATTTATTTTGTATTTTATTTTATGAAGGTTGTAACTGGAGGTGCAGGAACACGCAAAGGTGGCATGTCCAACATCTTATATAGTGACTGTGTGTGTGTATATATGTGTGTGTGTGTGTGTGTATGTGTGTGTGTAAGAGAGAGTATTGCAGCATTTGGATTCATCTTGAAAAAGGTAAGCTACACCCTATAAAATGTTGATGACAGTGATAATGTTTTTGCTATCTGTCTTCTTCAAGTCCCTTTGGTGTTCTCCTCTTCTGGATATTGATTTTTTTCTGTGAGGTGCACCTGGGCAGGTCCTCAATCAGAGCATTTTCCAGCATCCTTTCAACTTGCTTTAATATATACATCTGATATTTAACTGGAAAGGTCAAGTTCAGAAATGTGACTTTAATACCAGCTGTCCCTCTCTGGGAATCTCATCAATCTTCTTGGGTTTAGACAAGTTTTTTTGGTGCCTTCAATTTGGCGCTAAAAATCAATGATGAGCCAATGCTTGCTTTGGTGGATCTCTGCAATGGAAATAGTTGTGGCTGAAAGATTTTAGACATGTTATAAACGGAAATATCATTTTTTGGTTAATGGAGAACCACAAGGCCTCATTTACACAGGCAGCGACATACATATGTTTATATGCATTTATTGGACATTTAAAAATGTATATACAGTTAGGTCCCAAAATAATTGGACACTGACACAAGTTTTGTTATTTTGGCTGCTTACCAAAATAAATTAATGTTACAGTTAAATAAAGAAACTGGGCATAAAGTGCAGTCTCTCAGCTTTAAGTTGAGGGTATACACATCCATATTGGAGGTAGGGTTTGGGAATAACAGCTCTTTAATATGTAGCCCCCTCTTTTTCAAGGGACCAAAAGTAATTGGACAATTGACTCAAAAGCTATTTCATGGACAGGTGTGGGCTATTGCTTCATTATTTCATCATCAATTAAGCAGGTAAAAGGTCTGGAGTTGATTTCAGGTGTCGCATTTGCATTTGAAAGTTGTTGCTGTGAATCCACAAAATGCGTTCAGAGGAGCTCTCAATGCAAGTAAAACAGGCCATCTTTAGGCTGCAAAAAAAAAATAAAGAAAGAAATCCATCAGAGAGATAGCATGAACATTATAAGTGGCCAAATCAACAGTTTGGTACATTCTGAGAATGAAATAACTCATTGGTGAGTTCTTCAACACAAAAAGGCCTGGATGTGCACAAAAAAATAACAGTAGTAGATGATCGTAGGATCCTTTTCATGATAAAGAAAAACACCTTCACAACATCTAGCCAAGTGAAGAACACTCTCCAGGAGGTAGGCATATCATTATCCAAGTCTACCATAAGGAGAAGACTTCACAAGAGCAAATACAGGGGCTTCACCACAAGGTACAAACCATTCATAAGCCTCAACAATAGAAAGGCCAGATTAGACTTTCCCAAAAAATATCTAAAAAAGCCAGCCCAGTTCTGGAACAGCATTTTTGGACAGATGAAACTAAGATCAACCTGTATCAGAATGATGGGAAGAAAAAAGTACGGAAAGGTTTGGAACGGCTCATGATCCGAAGCATACCACATCATCTGTAAAATACTGTGGAGGCAGTGTGATGGCATGCGCATTGTTAAAATTCGGATGAATTCTGAAGTGTATAAGGATATGTTGTCTTCTCAGATTCAGCCAAATTCAGCAAAGTTGATTGGATGGTGCTTCACTTTACAAATGGACAATGACCCAAAATATACTGTGAAAACAACCCAGGAGTTTTTTTAAGGCAAACAAGTGAAATATTCTGCAATGGCCAAGCCAATCACCTGATCTTAACCCGATTGAAGATTCATTTTATTTACTGAAGACAAAACTTGAAGCAGAAAGACCCACAAACAAACAACAAATGAAGACAGCTGCGGTAAAGGCCTGCAAGGCATCACAAAGGAGGAAACCCAGCGTTTGGTGATGTCCATGCATTCCAGACTTCAAGCAGCCATTGCCTGCAAAGGATTCTTGGCAAAGTGTTAAAAATTTACATTAGTTATGGTTGTGATTTGTCCAATTACATCTGAGCCCCTGAAATAAGGGGACTGTGTATGAAAATGGTTACAATTCCTAGACATTTTATATGATATTTTTTCAACCCCTTGAATTAAAGATGAAAGTCTGCACTTCAATTGCAGTGCAGTTGTTTCATTTCAAAACCATTCTGGTGGCGTGCAGAGCCAGAACTATGAAAATTCTGTCAGTGTCCAATTACTTCCAGACCTAACTGTAAATGCATGTAATGATTTTAAATGATATAATTCACACTATGCATTTACCTTTTGTTTAGGTGCATTCAGGTTACTTGCATTTAAAGAAAATAGAGATCTGTTTTGCAAAGGGGAAGATTAGATATTTTGAATGTGTCTAATTACGCAGGAGAAAGTGATCTGGCAATTATAACGTTTGTTTATAGTTCCCAGATCAAGTTCTCTGCATTTAAATAAAACAAACTCAGGAAGTGTGTGGATTTGTCCTAATGGAAGAAGAGAAAGAGTCAGCAGCACTCTATTTAAAGATGCAAAAGTGGTTTCTTTATTAACAATGCATCACATAGGTCATATAGCCAATGCTGCGAGGCCACACAGGGTCCCTTTCTCAGGGTGACATAGTGACCTTGAGGAAGGGACCTTGTGTGGCCTTGCAGCATTGGCTATATGACCTGTGTAATGCATTGTTATTAAAGAAACCATGTTTGCATCTTTAAATCGAGTTCTGGTGACATGTCCTTTTCTTCTTCTGAAATACTACACAGTGCCTTACCATTTTGGAGGGAACGCTGTGCAGCTTAGAACTGTGTTACTTGACAAATGTAGCCTAAATCTACTAATAATCTTTCGTTTGTCTTAGTAGAGCCTGATGATGGTCATCAGTAGGGATGCACCGATACTTTTCAGATACCAGTGCCGATACTTGGCATTTTCATGAGAACTACCAGGGTTGCAACGGTTGCAGCTGGGACCTGGCTCTGGCGCTCCACCACTGTCCTGAAATCATTAGTCTGTATTGTTTTAGAAAAACTGTCACATGACAATAAACAAAAATGTATCAGTACTGTATCTGTGAGTACTTGGGCACGTATCAGTACTTGCAAAATTGGTATCGGTGCATCCCTTTATTTATATTTATAAAAACAAAATTATACATTAAAACAGAGATGTACAAATCCCAGGAGATACGTGTGCTCCTTACAAATGACAGCTGCCTCCCAACTTTTGAATTTTTCTCTAGTCTAGTCTTGGAGCTCGAAAAGTATCTGCACTTGGTTTCGGTGCATCCCCAGTCATCAGTTTGTTACTAATGAGCACCAGTAACCTCTTCACATCAGTGCTGTGCATGGAAGATTCTTTACAGTACAATGTTTTCTTTTCTGTACAATGAATACAATTGTAACAATATGAGAATAATTCCAATATAAAAGTAAACGGTTTACAGCAACTCTGATTTTGTAGTTGTAAAACAAAACACAGTTTGTGTCACCTGCATGTTTGTTTTATCCAGGATAACAGCCCAGATTTTTCATTATTTACACTGTACAACACAAAGAAGGCCAAAAAGAAGGCAGCAGTTTGAAGTTGGGTAACAAACCAGTTTCTGAAAGATTTTCTCTCTACAGTGTCACTCTTGTACCTTTCCATTTCTTCTTTGCAAAGACATTTCCCAGAATGAAATGACAAGTTAGGGAAAGGCAATGATTTCCTCTTTTACTCACTGGTGTAAAGACAAGCTACAGTCAAAACTGTTTTCAGTTGAGGTCTCTCTAGCTGCCTAAAAACAGATTGTTGACCTTTTATTAAATTAAAGGAGAACTATGCGGTGAGTGCTTTTCACTCACCTCATAGTTCTAGCCGACCTGTTACAATGAGACTGTCACAGGTCGGCTCAGTAGATCGGAAGGTGAGCGAACACATACCGGCGTTCGCTCACCTCTCGATCCTGTCACGGCTCCCTGCCGTGACAGGGGAGGGGCTGGATTCCCCCCTCCCCGCTCCGATCCGCCAGCGCTGACTGGCTGAACGGACGGGGAGGGGGCGGGTACAGCTGGCTCTGCCTCTAGATAGGCAGAGCCAGCTGTCAGTCACGCAGCTGGGCGGATCCCGGCACAATTGTCAGGATCCGCTTCAGCTGTGGCGTCTCAGTATGCCGCGAGCTACAGATCGTGATATGCTGAGCCTAGGGTGACGGTGAGGACACTAGTTTGTGTCCTCCCGTTACCCTAAGGAGAACTATGGGGAAAAACCTTAACCCCATAGTTTTCTTCAATTTACTTTTTCAATTTGATTTTTCAAAAGATGCATCAAAATATTTAGATAAATTGATTTCATTTATGTTTATGGCAGCCAAAATTTCTATTGTCAGGGCATGGAAATCTCCTACTGTAACCTTTGCCCTCACTAAATCTAAGATCACTTGTATTATGACCCATGATAAACTTGCTAGCATTCTTCAAGATAAGAGGCAGCAATTTGACACAGTTTGGGCTCTATGGATGAGATACCTCATCTAAGCAGAGAGTGAGTTAGCTTTGGGGCATGCGCATTTCGGAGCTCTTCTTCTTCCTTCTTCTTTCTACTTCCTCCTATTTCCTCCCTCCTTCTTCCTCCTTTTTCTTCCTCCTTCTTCCTTCTTCTTCATCTTCTTCTTCTTCCTCCTTCTTCCTTCTTCTTCCTCCTTCCTCCTTCTTCCTCCTTCTTTGTCCTCCTTCCTCCTCCTCCTTCTTCTTCTTCTTCTACTTCTTTTTTTTCTTCTTTCAACCTTTCTCTATTTATCCTACTTCTTCCTTTTATTTTTTGTTATGCATTTTATCACACATTATTCACATTTGCTTAAAGTAACGGGAACAATGAACAGCTTTAGAATAAGGACATTATGTATAGTCTAGATGTAAGAGTGCACTGTTGGCTTTACTGAATGTTCTACTCTTCAGCTCACCTATTACTCAATGAAGTTTCCATTTTTTTGTATTCCTTGTTTCTTTTTTATGAAAAATGTACTGGGGTTGCGCCGATACTACAAGTGTGAATTAATGCCACTTATGTAATTTCTTTTTGCTTTGAATAATAAAAATCTTTGAAAGTAGACTTGAAATGAAAAGCCTTCATGTGTACTTGCAAATTTTGTTGCGTAACTTTTCTTGGCATTATACTCTTTGAATACCGCCATTTTCTATTAACATTATATATGTCTGTACAAAGCCATTGTGCCCAATAACAGAATAATCATTAGTCAATATGTTTGGTGAGGCACCATAAACCATACCGACAGAAAATCATGAATAATAATTCTATTACAGTACACAATATATTATTTCCCCTGTGAAGTCTAGGAGGATTTTATATTTCACAGCTTAACTATAACTGCCAAATAACAATCCAACAATCCCATTAAATATACTTAGCGAAAAAGAGAAACAGGAGTTTGCTGCTGAATTATTGAACGATAACAATAATAAAAAAAGATCAGCATGTTTTGCAGCTGATAACATGCCAACCAAATCACTAAATATGCTTAGTGAAAAGAGAAAAACGAGTTTGCTTCTGAATTATTCAACGGTAACACTAATAAAAAAAATTTGCATGTTTTACCACTGATAACAGGCCAAGTAGCTCACTAAAAATACATAGTGAAAAAGGGAAATAGTGAAAAAGACTTAAAATATTTGAATGGTAATGCTGATAAGAAAGAGTAGTTTAGCACATTTCTCCATTTAAAATCCACCAAGGATCCAGCTGCCTTGGTGGGAGGATGCTTTAATTAGCAGGGGCACTGGCACTGACATCAGAGACGCTTAAGTGACGTTACACTAAGGTGGAAAAAGGACAGGCATACTACTATACATAGGAAACACAAGCGTGTCATGATTTGCTCACTCCTATGCTTTCGTTTTTTTGGGTTACAGTAAACAGTGAGCCACATGCAAGGACTCAATGGATCCCTGCCCATGCTACTCACTGTTAAGTGAGCCTGAAGGGGTGGCAAAGCATTTTTGTTGTAATAGAAAGGTCTGGTTTAGAACTTCTGTCAGACTTTTAATGCTGTCTGTGCCTTTCTGTTCTGGTAAAGTTTTTTTACCCTAATTTCCTTGGCGAAATCTCCACAAAGAGATCACAGACAGCAATAAAAACCTGACAGAAATACTAACGTTTCTCTACTGCAAGCTAAAATATATTTTGACTAGAGTGAGAGTTTTACATTCTAAACAGTTTTCATAGGAATTAAAATGACAATAGATAAAAGACAACATAAAATTGTACATCATATATTTTTAGTAGGGATGTCCCGATACCACTTTTTCAAGACCAAGTACAAGTCATTCTTTTCTTTCAATGAGAGTGAAAACTGCTGTGTAGGTCTGGTGAGGGCATTATTAATAAACACAACTGCATTACATATAAGGAGCACGGACATCTGACACTTTGGGGTCTATTCACGAAGCAGCCGAAGGATCCAGACGTAGCTTCGGCCGATCCTTCGGCTAGCTTCGGCCCCAGGACTCCTTCGGTTCCCAGCTAACCAGGGACACTGATCTCCAGACAGCAAACTCTCCTGGGCGCTCCGGGAGTCTGCTTTTCTTTTTTTTTTCTTTATTGACACGGAGCCGTGTCAGAATAGAAAAAAAAAATGTTTGCCCATAGGAATGCATTGCTAGATTCCTATTGGCTATTTCAATTTGCAATAGCCAATAGTAAACTAGCATTGCACCCACCTTCTGCTCATGGACCTGATGGAGAACTGCAGCAGAGGGCGGGTGCAGTGCTAGTTTACTATTGTCTATTGCAAATTGAAATAGCCAATAGGAATCTAGCAATGCATTCCTATGGGCAAAAAAATTGTATTTTATTTTTTTCTATTCTGACACGGCTCCGTGTCAGAATAAAGACAAAAAAAGAAAAAGCAGTGTTTCTCTCTTGGGCGGCCAGGAGCGGAAGACTCCCAGAGCGCCCGGGAGAGTTTTTCTTTTCTTTTTTTTTGACGGCAGCGGAACCGCCGGCCAATAGAAAACTATTGGGCAGAGCTAGCTGTCATTGCTAGCTCCGCACAATCGTTTTCTAATTATTATTTTTTAACTATTTTTCTGTTCTGCTCAGTCCCTCTGAGGGACCGAGCAGAACAGCCGAGCCGAATGCCGCTCAGCGGCATTCGCCTATTCACTCACTGTTGTTCGGCATCTATAAGAATAGACCGAACAGCAGCGAGTAGCCGATCCAGATGATGGATCAGCTCAGTCGAACTCCTCCTGCACTTCGGGTCAGCTGATATACGGCTGAAATCAGCCGTACCAGCCTGAAGTGAATAGCCAAACAGCATTCGGCTCACTTCACTTCAGGTCGGTCTTTCACTCGGCTGCCTATGGAAGCCGAGTGAGCAAACAGTTTTACCAAGTTGAAAAGGAGGGGACACGGAGGAGCTGCAAACAGTTTTGCCAAGTTGAAAAGGAGGGGACACGGAGGAAAAGCAGCAGCTAAGTTACATGGGGGAGGGGGGCAGCGGGGGATTTCACAGCCATAGTCTCTTCTCCCATCTCATGCTGGCTACAGCGGTCTGTGAAAGGGACACAGAACTCTGCAGCCAGCAGCAGCAGGGAGAAGAGACTGTCCACACATAACACTTACCGCCTGCTATTCTGTCACACTTCCGTCCGGAGAGGTTAGAGCGGAGAGGGAGACTGCGTTTGGTGGAGAGGTATTCCGGGGGAGGGGCTATGCGGGTCAATGGCCGAAGCTAGTTAAAAAGGGCCGGTATCTGATCAATGAATCGGGGCATTTTCAGGAGTAAAGCACCCTTGAAAACGCCCTGTATCGCCCCCGATACCGGTACTAGCATCGGTATCGGGACAGCCCTACTTTTTAGACTATATTTTTCCACCTTGTCAAATCTTTAAGGAAAAATATGTTGATTTCCTATTTTTTTCTTGAGAAATGTTTTAGTTATTTCCAGTGGAGTAGTGCAGATTGGGTTATGTGAAGAATTACTCAATCTGGCCAATAAGAATCGGGAAACAATTGAATGGCTATGGACCAGTAGTGGATTGCATTTAGAGTGGTTTGAATGGCCACCGAGGACTCATGGCACCCAGCAGGCCTGTACACATCTGCCCAATAGACTAAGTGATTTGGAGTTGCCGCTATGCAGGGAGCTGTGCACTTCTCACAGTTCTACTGGAACCCCTGCATTGTGATCATCTTACCATCAGCCCTATCCTTGCCTGACCTCAAGACCAGCCCAGCAACTGACACAAGGTTAAGTTCTTATAAGCTTCCCCTCAGCTCTCACATATGGCATGACGTACATACAGGGCATCCCTATCCTTTGTGCTGCCTGAGGCGGCGGGGGGGAAGGGGGGTTGCTGGGGGTGCACGCTATAAGGGAGGAAGGCTTTGGAGGCAGCAGTGTTGCCTTTGCATTATCTGGCAACTAGTGACATCATTGGTTGCCAGATGCCAGCTAGCCAGAGTCCCCCAGGTTGTTAAGAGGTGAGTGTGGAGATGTTTATGGCCCTTACACATCTCCCCGCCTGGCTCTTAGCAACCTGGGACGGTCAGGCTGGAAAGGGGGCAGCAGGCACATTGTGCATCAAAGTGGCCATGCCGCTCCGCCCCCCCCTCCCACGTGACCCAAAGAGATTCTGCCTGAGTCAGCAGCCTCAGGCTGCCTCATTATAGAAACGGTCCTGTGTACACAAAACACATAGTGAAATGGAAGACATGAAGGCTTTCATTCTGCACTGGGAGCATGGAGCAAGTCTTGGATGGATTGTGGAAGGTTAGGAAACCTTCCAGGTTTTGTGTTTTTGGCTGTGTTGCTGGGGAAATTCACCCTCTCTCTTTGTCCTGGTAAATACTGTCATACTGCCACTGGAATTGAAAGTAATGAGAAATCCAAACTATTGAGCTGTCGCCAGAATAGGAATAGAAGTGAAGTGTTCCAGTGAGGACAAGTGTTACAACTGTCTACGACACGGAGTGAAGGGAATGCAGACAGCAAAAACAAAAACAACCTTCAGGAGATTTAACGATCCCCTACTCCATATAAATATGGTAGTCCAAGATGTCTATATACCATATAATATGGAAATTAACCTAGCAATTTTTGAAGCATATTTGCCAAATACCCTAAAACGATCTGCTTGGAACTTTCACCTTTTCAATGTCTCCTCTATTCATGCAGGGACCACCCTATCCCTGAGTGCACACTTCTTGTAACTCAAAGCTCTGCATTATTGCTGTACACTAATCCAAGGAGCACATAGAGCATGGCACTTTGGAAGTACCCAGGGTTTTGAGACTCTCTAGCTGAACATGGGATACACTAATGATATTAGAAGGTACAAACAGCCAACTTGTGGTACCTGTTTTTCAATACAACAGTTACATGTGTTTTAAAGTGCTGTAGAAGATACTGAGACAAGTACAGAAATTGCTTTTACATTTTAAAATCATGCTAATGTTGTAGAGCGTTTATCAGTGTTTTGGTACCTTCTAACAATGAACACTGCCGAGAAGTGGGATTGTTTTAAGAATACATTGTTAATGCTATTACCAAGTCCATACCGTTAGGTAACAAAAATAAAAGATCGAGAGCTAAGCCTGCATGGCTAAATAAAACGGAAAGACAACACATCAATAAAAGAAGCTGGCATTTAAAAAATATAAGATGGAGGGGACTGCATTGGCATGCCAGAGCTACAAGGAATGTAATATTATATGTAAACATGAAATTCTGGCAGCTAAAATAGATTACGAAAAGCATATCGCCACAGTCTGTAAGAAGAACCCCCAAAAATTCTTCCAATATATAAACAGTAAAAAGGTAAGAAAAGAGCAGGTAGGCCCAATAAAAGATGAGAACGGGAAATAAATAACAAACGACAGGGAGAAGGCTGAGGTATTAAAGGTTGAACTTGATGGACCTGTGTGACAGCAAACCACCATGACAGCAAGAAAGCAAGTAAATCGTTTTTCTACTCCCAAAGAGAACAGTACAGCAAGGTAAAAGAGTGAGATTGTGCTTGTCAATAATATCAGTATTGTGTGAATTGCCTAAAGGTGTTTTAAAGATAAAAACATCAGGAGGGTTAGGGCAGAAAACCAGAATCTTGTAGACCCAAGGTAAGTGATACCTGGGTGCCATTAGGGACACCCAGTTAAGCTAGCCATACTTGGCTAAAATTTCAACCTATTTCTGCCCTGACCTTCCCTTCTACCTAAGATAGTTTCTGCCTCTCACCTCTGAAATTTGAGCTGTGGGTGACCCTGTTTGTACCACCCGGCTCATAAAAAGTTGATTTAGGCCCCTTTGACACCGGATCCATTGCATTACCATCTGTTTTTTAATTGTTGGTAATGCAAGGGCAGCGAAAAATGAATGGATATGAATGGGGACAGTTCACACCACAGCATTTTATTGTATTGCCATATGTTGCTCTACTTTTTTTCAGCACAATGCAATGCATCAAAAATGCATGCTAATGCACGCTAACGCAATACAATACATCGCAAGCCCTTACAGTGAATTATGTCCACTCAGGACACGTTATTTCACATAAAGCTTGCCAAAAAGAAGAAGAAAAAAATGCAACGGAACACAACAGATTGTAAGGAAATTAGAAGGTACAGTTTCAATTCAAAGGACCCTCTGTTGACTTGCGAGTATCTTTCCATGTTGGTGTGAATGCAGCTAATTTAAGTTTTCCTTTAAGGTACAAAGAACCAGAATGTTAGTTCTGTGCCTACAATATATTTTAAGTGTACAAAAGCATATGTAATAAAATGGTATGCATTTTTTAATTATCCTTTGAAATGTGTACGTATGTTTTTTTCCTGAAGATGCACATTTTTTTCAGGTGTTTTTAAAGCAATGTTCATGCCCAGTACACTGTGTCAACATCATATTGTAGGCTAAAGGTGCCCATACATTGCACGATTCTCGCACGAGAAACGCGGGAAATCCCGCGATCGTACGAGAATCGAGCAGTGTGAATAAAGACGTGCAACCGTTTCTACTGTACGGTTGCACGTCTTTTGTCTAAGGAGCATGCTAGAAAACCAGCCGAAAATCGTAAGATTGGTTTGAACGGTGCTCGGGAGACAAATGCCGAACAGGCCGGTGTGCGCACGCGCACACTGCCCGTTCAGCATTGCAGTCATCGGATGATCGCAAGTAAGATCTGCCTGTCCAAGATGGGCAGATCGTACGTTTTTTAAATTACTTTACAACCATCGCAAGACTAAGGTCTTGCGATGGTTGTAAAGTGTATGGCCATCTTAAGACCTAACCCGCCTCTCTGCTGTTTGTAGGTCTCACCCCAAACCCAGCATCTGATTGACTGAGTAAGATTAAATTCATGCTCCTATACCCCCAGTACGTAACATGGTGGCCTGGTGTAAAATGTATTGCTGACTACTATAGGTATTAGGGATGCACCAATACCAGTTTTTCAGGTGTGGAGGACGAGTACCGATATTTTTTTTTCGAGTATTGGTGCCTTGTGTCCCAATTATCAGGAAGTTGGTGCCGCAGATGATAACCAGTCACCTGGCTTCCTGATTGCCGGTGACGCTGGTGTTCTAGCAAAAGAACTGCTTCAGAGGCTGCCTGGCTTCCTGACCAATCAGGAAGCCAGGTGATGAGTAATGAGGTGCCATCCGGCTTCCTGATTGGTCAGGAAGCCAGGCTGCCTCACAACAAGTGAAGTCAGCTACCTAGCCAATCAGGATGCTGAGCAGCACATCATTACCCGCCTCCCAGCTTCCTGATTGGATAGGAAGCCGGCTTCACTTGTTTCTAGGCAGCATGGCTTTCTGACCAATCAGGAAGCCGGGATACGAGTTAGGATGTACCTCCCTGCTTCCTGATTGGTTAGGAAGCCTGGCTGCCTATCAACAAGTTAACCCGGCTTCCTAGGAAATCAGGAAGCTGGGAGGTGGGTCATTACCCACCACACGGCTTCCTGATTGGAAAGGAAGCCGCCTCCATGTTCTGTCGCCACTGCCGGTCAGAGGGCGATCTCCCTCTGACCGGAAGTCCCGGTTACATAGTTACATAGTATTTGAGGTTGAAAAAAGACACAGGTCCATCAAGTTCAACCTTTGTGTGTGTGCGTGTCTTTTGTGCGTGCATGTGTGTCTTGTGTGTGCATGTGTGTATAAGAGTCCATGTGTGGCCTAGTATTTAAGTGTACCTCTACCCCTGTATGTTTACGGTCTCCTATGATGGAATCTAATTGATTTTTGAACAAATCGATATTCTTTGCTGATACCACTGCTTTGTTGATAAATCTTTTCTCCACTAATTTTAGGTGCTGGACTCTAATCATTGTTATGGAGTTTACAGTAAAAAGTTTAGTGCCGATGTTGCCATCACCACTAAACATTTTGTAAAAACAAAATCATGTCCCCTCTTAATCTCCTCACTTCCAGCGTGAACAAGTTTAATTCGGAGGTATCAGTATTGGTGCATCCCTACAAAGAATTTAACATCATCCTTCACATGTTTGACTTTTAGACAGTGTTGTGCCCTTTTGATGATCAAATGATGAAGTAAACAGGCCAATCACATACATAGGTTTTATTTTTAGTTCTCAGTCAAATATCATGTTGCGGTGGTACTTGCCGTACCTAGGTGTCTGAAATTTCTCCCTAATTGGCCAAAGTGTATACACAAATAAACAACTGACCATTCTGATTAACAAACGACCAAAAGAAACAAGCCACATACACACAAAAATAGATAAGAAATTAAAAATAATAAATTATGAATGCAAGATATGATACAATACAGTACAGTGGCAGACATAATAAATTGAACACAAACCTGTGATCATCATTTGATCAATGAAAGTTTTAAAGTAACAGCCTTAAGTGATAACTTTTTATATAAGCAGTCAGCACACACAGGTTTCTTCAGATTTTGCGTTTTCAGCACTGTGGTACTGTGCTAAGATGCCATCACTTTTTCCACCGCCTCATAGTGTAGATAAAGCATGCCCCTACTGCATACTTTCCACAGTTAAATGCCTGGAGACTAAGTTACTTATTTGAAGGCCAAAAATTGCCATGTACTGAATGGATTCTTATTAAAGACTATAGGTATTATTATCAGCCTTGGGAAGAGGGGGCCCAACATGGATCATTACAATAGAGGGCAGGTGAGTAAAGCTGCTGGTCTGAAGGGCATCTGCCCATCTCATCAGTCCAAGAAGATCATATATAGATATGATGAGTCTAAGGTTGGAGTTCATTGCTTTCCTGATTGGTTAGGAAGCCAGGCTGCTTAGCAACACGTGAAGTAAGCTTCCTAGCCAATCAGGAAGCTGGGGGGCAGGTCAAAACCCACGGCCCAGCTTCCTGATTGGAAAGGAAGCCGGCTCCATGCTCCCTTGGCACTGTCGAGATCTCCCTCTGACTGGAAGTTCCAGTATCGGAGCATTTGGGCGAGTGCGAATACTCGCCCAAATATTCAGAATCAGCACCAATACTAATATCGGTGCATTCCTAATATGTATGTAAATAGCTTGCTTTGTTCTAGGCAGTATGTTTTATGACAGTTTCAGTATATCCGTTTTTTGCAAAGCCATTGTAGATGACCTAGGGCTGCCAACTTCCCATATTTCACCTCAAACTAAAATATTACTTACTAGGTGACATTTGTTACAATGCAGTCTGATCTTAGGCTAGCAAATTGACTGAGGTAGGTGTGGAGAATCACAAGACAATTTTTCTAGGGGGCAGGAAGAATAAATCCAGCCTTGAGCATACAGTATATGTTTTTTGAATGTTTTATGTTTTTTGAATGTCTATAAAAACACAGTGTTCTCTGTTTTCTTTTTTTTCATTGCAAGTGTTTTTAAAATTCAGGGGAACGCCATATTACTAGTTATTCCCATTTGTGCTCAGGCAATCTCCCCTTCAAAAAGAAACATAGTGTGGCCGCTTTGTTTTTGCAAATATATGTGTATATCCTCTGTGATCTGAGGAGGGTGCTCATAATCTAAAAACAGCCCAGACCTCAAGGTACACTTCATCCACCACTGCTATAGCCTCTGTGTTCCATAAAAAAACCCTAAACTACTGATCTTGGGGAAAGAAATTCCCAAAGCAACCACTGTTATTTCCCTGGTTTGAATCAGGGTTGGCGTCTTAGTGCATAAACACACATGCTTGACAAGAATGATCATGTGTGCTTGTGCAAAAGTTTATTGCAAGGAGAATTTTTAGACCACTGTTGCGTGCCTATGACACCCCTCAGCTCTAACCATTCATTTTGTTATCTTTCAGTTTTCAAAAAAATATAAATACCCCCTTGGATTTCAGCTTTTGTGCTGTGGAATGAATGGTTTCATCAGAACAAATATTTATCTCCAGACCTAGATATCAGGTCATCTTATGATTTGCTGTGATTGAGGATCCCTTTTTGCTAAGCATTGTTATTTCAGACACCTCTGAGCCATTTATTTGAGTAGACCATCAAGTGTTATTTAGTGAGAAAACATTTCTAACTGAATGGCACCTATTTCTGAAAGCATTAAGATTTTTTTTGATACAGAGAGTCTAGCTATAAGCCCTTTTGGGGTTGATGGGAATTGTTAGAAATAGTACTTTCAAAGCCCCCAAGCTGCATTTCTCTCCACAAATGGACAATCCCATCGTCCCAGGAACCACGTAATGTACACTTGTCATTCAGACCAAAGCTCTTCCTCCATGATGTGAGGGTCATTATTCACTGACCAGCTGCAACATAATCCTCTATTCTTTGAAACAAAAAGCGAGTAATAGAAGCTGACAGCTGTGTCTGAAGTTTTCCATTCTTTTGTATGGTTACTGATCTCGCTATGGAAAGGTCTCCTTGTGTATTACTCAGTATTTTCAGTTCTTTGTTCTGGTTTGTAAGTCAGTAGCTATATTTGGTTAATACAGTGTTTTATTTGTAGGCACATTTAAGACAATCAGTTTACTTTCGCAAACACATTTTGCTGGAGGTGGTTTAACATTCTATAGGTTGCAGATCAGAGGTTTAGCTATAAGTGATTGAGTTAGATAGCATAAATTGTATAGAGCAGTGCCGCTACAGACTTTGTGCATTTATGGATGTTTACCATATGATATCAATTTGTCATGTGCTAAATATATACATAAAGCATTAAGAAGGTAGATGGGATGAAGCATATTTATTCTTTTTATATATCGTTGCCCTGAGCTGCATAACAGTGCAATATCAGGCATCAAGCAACAGGCACCTGAGCTCTTGTATGTGAATAAGCACTGTTTAAAAGAATTAGCTTTTGGTTGTTGAGTGTTTTGGAGCTTTGAGCTTCAAGCTACTGTGTTGCAATGCTCACAAATGCATCCATATCTGAGGAATATGTTGCAATGTAATCCTTTGATCAAAAACTGAACTGAATCCAACAGTTCTTCCTCTTTTTAGCTATAAATGTCTCTCTGCTTAGTTAAAAGCTGAATACAGAGGTCCCTACAGCACTGTTTTCAGATAAAATTGACCTGTGGAAGAAAGTTGATATTCCATTGGCAATGTAGTTCACAGCTCAGGTTTTGGCCTGGGGTTTGAGCATAGGTGTGTGCATGGCATGAGCTGGGTGTGCCTTGGGCCAGCACAACACCTAAACTACAACAACACCTCACTGAGCCGGTGGAGAAATCACAAAGATCTCTCTGTGGCCGGCTCAGCAATACATAGGGTTGTCACCCATCCCGGATTCACCTGGACAGTCCAGCTTTTGACTCCTGTAAACAAAGGAGAAAAAAAGGCACTTTTCCCTTGTGTCATACTGTACAATAAATGAACTTTTATTGTATAAAAACAATCCATATACTCACATAATACTTAAAATCAAGTGCATCCGGTTGCTATTAGCACTGAAAATCTTATGTTCCTGTATATGCTATGTCCGGGTTTCAGGCCAGGTGAAACCCGGACACAAGATATCACAATTTCAGGTGGAAAGGGGCAACCACAGGGTTCTGGGGTTCCACCCTGAGGGCATGGAGGAGGCATGAGATACTGAGGGCTGCTGAAATTCGGGGAGCAAGGAGGTATCTGAAACATGGGGTGTAGATAAGTCTTGAAGGGCACCGGGGTTCTGCTTCAGGCAGATGTGTGTTGCTCACTATCTGTCCTCATTCTCTTGCCTGGATGTCTCTCCTCTCTCTTCCCTGGCTGTCTCTCTTTGCTCTCTCCCCTGGCTGTCATTCCGCGCTTTCTCTCCTGGCTGTCTCTCCTCTCTCTCTCTCTCTGCTGGCTGTCTCTCCTCTCTTTCCCCCCAGCTGTCTCTTCTCGCTCTCTTCTGGCTGTCTCTCCTCTCTCTCCTTGCTCTCTCACCTGGGTGTCTCTCCTTGTCTCTCCGTGATCTTTCTCCTGGCTGTCTCATCTCACTCTCTCCCCTAGCTTTCTCTCCTCGCTCTCTCCACTGGCTGTCTCTCCTTGCTCTCTCCTGTATATTCTCCAGAATAAAGTTGCCCCACGGCATTAGAGTGTTCGGAAAAGGTGACAACCCTAGGGATACAGAGCACAGCTGCACTTGCCACTTCCTCACATTACAGCCGCAGTCCTCTGTGCCTAGGAAGCTTAGAGGGAGCATGACTGCAGCTTTCCAGACTTTCTATCCAATCATTTCTGCACCCCTGCTGGAACAGGTAGAGTACAGTTGAAGAGATAGGAATCCGGGATGCCTCAGATCTGTGTATGTATGTACGTATGTATGTATGTATTATATATGTAGCCCTGTTGTGATTTCAGCTCCTTTAAGAGAAAGGATATTGCAGCTGCAGGTGGAGCCAGAGATGACAGGTTGTGGAGACTGTATACAGAGCTGATTTGGATACGTTTGCTGAAAGGATTTTTGAGAACTGCATTACCCAGGAGGCTGTGGGGAAGGAAACAGGAGGCTTATGGGTTGCAACTGCAGAGCAGCCTCAGTCTGGGACAGCCATCTGAAGAGGACAGACCTGTGTAACCCTGTGTGGGTTAAGACTGTGTGAAACCGAGCTGTGTTGTCACCGCTGACATATAGGGACACACAGGCTCTGTGCAGCCGTCTATAGAGAGAATGATCTGAGTTGCTGAATCGGAGAGGACCCGATCGAGTGCCTGAAGTGAGGTACGGTGACTTGGTTAAAGCAAAGGACATCGAGGTCTAGTCGCACTGCCGAACCAGCCACTGGGGTGATCCAGCCATCCAGAGGGAGACGACGGTCAGTATCCTGAGTGAGTGAAAACTTCTTACAAGGGACCCAGATGACTGTACCTTTCGCCAGAATCGACCTGATAGAGAAAGAGGACATCCAGCTTCTGCCAGCAGACTTCATCTCTTCCCCTTTGATCTGAGGAGTGGTGAGAGGCCTTTGGCCGCAGTGACACCCTGTTTATTGTTCACATCTGCTATACAGCAAGGGCCCCAACGTTGGCTAGCCTAGGACAATACTACTGGCCAGTAGTTTAGCGGGGGATAGATACTTTTAAGTAAAGATATTAATGTTGATTGCATTCAATCTAAGTATATTATCTGAGACATTCTGACATTGCAGGCTTTCCTGCATGCAATAGATTGCTGCTGCGTGTCAGATTGCCTTATCCTGTTATTGGTTGTATTACAGGTGATTGGGGAGCCGTTAAGTGTTTGTTCTATTCCATAGTCATTAAATCTGTTATAAAACTTCACAAGGTGTGCTGGTGTGCTGTGGGTTCATTGCTTGTGGTGTGTCACAGAGGTGAAACAGAAGACCCGATCATCCAGCGGCTCCTTCGGGGGTGAGCGCTACATATACATATATAAATATACATTTGCATGTGTGTTTGTACTTTTTGTGTACATACCCTAATGCAAAGGACCGCACACACCTATGGGTTTAAGACTATTATTTTTGCCCAGATTTAAAATGAAATAGAGCAGAAAGGACAATGTAGCAATTCTGGTGAAGGACCAGTGTGCCTGAAAATATTTGTGGGCATCCGTGTCCATTCGCAGGCAGCTCAGCAATTATCAGTCTTGGTTTTATAATATAGCAAATTTTATTGCTGCCTATGTACATTTTGCACTTGTTCCCCAACAGTGAATCAGAGACAAATATGGTGCCAATAAATAAGCCATGTCTAAATATTGGTTTGCTGGGTTTCACAAAGTTTAGTCACTAATACATGTGTTGGCTGCTGTGCTGTATATCAGGGATTTTTTGTATTGTTTTGAGTCTAGCACTTTTGGAGGTCCAACATAACTCAATGAAATCATGGAGCGATCTTAAAGCAAACACTTGGTATGTTTATGACCAAGCTTTTGTTACGCGGAGAGCTACATCATCATTGTACTATTGGACAATATGTGTCTCATGGTAACACACACCCCAGTATCAGAGATCAGAAACTATATCTGGCGATTGTAGCTTCACCTATAGCAGCTCCTGTTCCCTTAAGGCGAGCAGGCCTACCAGTACTTGGTTCTCCCCAGGACTTAAAGTGGACCTACCCACTTTCTGTCATTCCACTCTTACCCACCTCCTTTCTAACAATCTAATTTTTTTTATATCTTTCTTTTGGGAACGCTTCCTGCACTTCAATGATTCTCATTACAAAACACAAAAGAAGTTCTCAGCACACTTGCCAGCTGGCCTGCAACAAAACAGATTAACCTGTCTAACTGTATGCGTTAAAAACAGAGGTTTCAGTTACACAAACCTTTGGCCAAAAATATGTAAAAGCCACACTGACCTGTCAAGTCTCCTCTGTGAAGTGTGGTCCTAACTCTATTTATGAGTATCCATGTTGGAGCACTGAAGGGAGCCTTGAAGCGGCAGTGTGGCTTCTACATATTTTTGGCCAAGGGTTTGTGTAACTAAAACCTCTGTTTTTAACGCATGCTGTTAGACAGGGTAATCTGTTTTGTTGCAGGCTAGATTTTCCCTTGTGTCATACTTTACACAGCTGGCAAGTGTGCTGGGGACTTTTTTTGTGTTTTGTATTGTTGTAAGCCTTCCCATATGCACCTTGCTATAAAGGCTGGTTATAAATTGTGCGGTTACCATTTACTTCATTGATTCTCACCTAGGCAAGAATGACATTTAGCTAATAGGCTGCAGTCCTTGTTGGGATGAGAATTTTCAGACCGTCCCCTTTAACAAAAGTTGGTAAAAAATGATGGGGTACCAATGGGCCCACACGCTGGTCAGATTTCCGAGTCAAAGACTTGGACCAAATTCGAGCATTTTATGGCCAGCTTTACTGGGATATAAAACATCAAAGGAAAATACAAGTTGGTTGCTCCTTTGATCTATTATTATTAAATTAATGAAACATATTATACCTGTTTCATTAATTAAAAGTCTAAGAGAGTCTATGGTGGGCTCTGCATGTCACTTTCAGGTGGGTTGCGTGGGACCTCAGGTGGGCTCTGCAAGGGGCATAATTAGAAATCAAAGGGCCCCAAACAAAATTTTGCTATGGGGCCCTGTGATTTCTAGTTATGCCCCCTGGAAAGACATCTTTTTCTAGGTCTTGGAAAAGTGATATCTTTAATGCAAAAGATACAGTCTTTCCGAATAGAGTTGATCCAGTCGATAGTGCAGATCAGCCACCCTGGCCACCAGATACCTTCAGTCGATCTCTTCGATGCCTATTTGCAGGTCCCGGCAAAACCACAAATATCTCAGCTTCTCTGTCTTCGACATGCATTTTCAGTTAATTTGTCTCCCATTTGGCCTGCCAACATTGTGAAGGCAAATACATGCATAAAATATATTGGTATGTTATACACTGTATGTTGTTATGGGAAGATAGTTGTTCAAATGAATGATGGTCTTGCGACAGGGTCTCTTTTTAAAAGCAATTTTTTTTTCTAGATCGATTAGAGAAGGGTAGACCCTTTGTTGGGCTTTCATTTTTGTCTGTGTTCCTGACAGGTAGATTTACCCCTCTATTTGTCCAGGTGACCATTGTCACCAAGAGAAAAAGTGAGAAGATATCTTAAAATTTTGAGTTGTCATCAGAGCAAAAGGTGAGGGAAAATCACAGCAAAATGTGTCCATTTGAAATCTTAAACGTTTGTAATTTTGAATGATTTTTCAGTTTTTGTTCTAATATCAAACCAAAGACATTCATGTTTACTAGAGCCCAAGTTTTCTCCCACCTCAACATCAGAAATCGGCAATCAATCCCTACTGGTCAGTACCAGGTCTAGAATATGATCCTCTGGTTGGGGTTTTTACTAACTGTTCAAGAGAAACCCCTTTCAGTAATATAAAACAACTTCCCCCATAAAGATCATTTTATACTCCAATACCCTAAAAAACGGCACCATTAATTATTTATTTATATATCCATCTATATATGTACACAAATTAAATTTATATATACCCTTTAAGGAGACTGGAATATAGGTTTCAGCCAATGTATTATATTAGATTATTTAACCTTACAAATTTAATTTTTATTGTGGTTTAAAAGCGAATTATTTATCCTAGTAATTTCCTATTTTTCCATCTGGTTAAGCTTATTGTACAAATACAAAACTAAGTTGATATCTATGAGACAGTATATAAACTAGTATTAATTAAACTAGTATTAATTGCATCAAATGCGTTTCCGTTCTTCACACAGTACTACCACGTTAATAAGTTTTATCTATGTATTCTCTGAGTTAATAATGCAATTGATCGTTGCTTATTTATTATTATTGTTTTGAACCTACAACATAATTGATTGTTGCCGTGTTTTATTATTTATACGTTATGTATATTATTGTGATTGTATGTGGTTTCTTTCTCTCTCATTTGTTTCAACGTTACATCCAATAGGTTTTTGCAACAACCTGAAACTATATGACAAACCCTAAGTGTTTATGAATTGCATAGCTGCTATTAAGCCAAGATAACTGTTTGCGATTTCAAGAGCCGCTTTCTACTAGAGTCAGAGGACTTTCCAATCTATAGTAACATTATACCTTTTAACCCTTTTTCTTATATAACGGTTTCTATATTAATTTGTTTTAGTATTTTCTGATAATAATTTTAATAATAATGACAATGTTTTTTTATTTATCAGTAACGGCGGTTTTATCCGTCAGACAGGTGTGAGCCAATAGCTGAATTACCGGCAATTGGTCTGATATTTCCATATGACCTTTCGTAGACAAACTTCTGTGATTGGTCAGTTTTAATTTAAATAGAGCAGGATATAGAGGAGTTCCCTTAGGTTCTGACGAAGGGGGCGTGCCCCTGAAACGCGTAGACCATCCGAACTCACAGGGGCAGAGGACTTTGATTTGTTTCACCCCGTGAGACTCCCGCTGTCAGAGTTTCATATTTCATCGACTCTTACATGCTTTTTATTGACCGACCTTTTGTAAGTATAATTTCAGCTGTGTGCCGTTCAAATAAATAACCCTTTTACACTATGGAGGCGCTCTGTTTTGTCTTTTGTTTCCCAGATCGAGGCTCTTGTTGACCGGTGGGAGCAGCCTCCTTTGTGTATCTACTTACATCCAATTGGGCTTTTTCTTGCAACCGGCGGCGCCGGTATTTGTTGTTATTTCTGACATATCTCTGCTCCTGCTTGTAAGTGCAGTTTGATAATTTCAGTTAAAGTCCCACATGTTAAAGTCACCCAAAATGAAAACCTCTCCCTTTTGTTATCATTTGAGTTATCTCGTCAATTGACAGATAATTGTAATCCTTAGACTGTCCTGTGGGTCTGCATACTACACCAATTCTAAAGGAAGAACCCTCTATCGTTTGCAGGCATACCCACAGGGTTTCATGTAGTCCACTTGTTTTCTTTAATTGTTAGCTTTATGCTTATTTTGACATAAATGGCAAAACCACAACCTTTAGCTGGCTCGAAGACCATGACTATAAACTTTTTGAGGCGGGACTACTACAGAGACAAGAGGCTGCCAGGAAGACGCTCTCACCCACCTCTCCCAGTTCTCTGACCCTGCATGAAGACTCAGAGGGGAATCTTTATCCCACACACAGAAACCCTTTTAGCTGTTATCTATAAACACAGCATTTTTAGCAGTTTCTCCCTGGCCTCCACAGGCTCCAGCCGACAGCCAGCCAGATCATGTGCGACCCTCGGACTCCCTACTTGTTCCTTGCGCACAATGTGATCACCCAGAGTGCAGAAAGGAGCAGAACAGATCTGCGCCAATACACAAAGCTCCCCAAATGGCCACTCACAATCCTGCTACCAGCAAAATCAACAAACCTAACCTGATCATGGACTGGAGAAGGAAAAAACGGTACTTCGTTACATGCTACACATGCACCCACTGCACACCGATCCAAAACCCCCTGAGAAAACTGAGAGGACTTCACCTCTCAGACCTGGAACATTGCAGGGGACCCGGTCCCATATTCCAAATATTTAGGGAATAAGGTGTACTACTGCCATTATGACTTACTGCCTCCTCATTGGCACCCACATTGTGGTTCCTTCAACTCTGACCTTGACCCCTCCACCTACTCCGCCTGGTGATACTACATAAAATGCATACCAACCAAGCATAACTTTCACTTATAGATGCAAGAAGTTTGCAGATCTGGGACAAACACACTACAAGGTGATTTACACCATTTATACAGTATAACAAAATAGAAACCCTAGAGAGGCTTACCTGAAGCCACACAACATTCTGATCTTAATCCAGTTCTGCAAGCTATATTTAACAATATGATGGGTCACCCCACCACTGACCTATTGAATACTGATAAAGTGCATAGAGCTTTGTGAAACTTGGGCCCATCCTTCAGGCCTAGAAATGTCATCTGCATGCATACTCCAGGAATTTCCAATTAAATAGGAGATGATGTATCTAGGCTGCAACATGAGCACAATCATTTTTGATGGAGCAGAGATTTAATGTCTCCCAGATCTATCGCAGCATTACTCGGCACTCCCTTAAGGACTTGGCTTCTTTCTGCAAAGATCTGCGCCTAACATGCCCGACAATCCAAGGCTTGAACCCTCAGTCCTGGGCAGCTGACTGGGTTGGCTTTGCGAGGGAGATCCTGGCAGAAGGTTTAGCAGAGTGAGAGTTGCAAATTCATTCCGGACAGAGAAGTGGAGGTCTATGTGTCCTGGCTGCAGTTTCAGGTCCAGACAAGCAGAAAGCTGCAAGTAATCACAGTTATGAGTAGTTCAGAGTGGCACAGGGAAAGAGGCTCCTGGATTCAAAGTGAGGGATTCCTGTGTGCCTGGCCCCAGCTTTGAGTCCACACATGAGAAGGCAACTGAGGACTAAAAAAACAAAAGGCCTCTCTCTCATCCCTGCTCAGGTATTTACACCTGAGCCAGGGTGCAATCCTGCATCCACACAGCCTGATGCTTAACATTAGTTGCTATAGCAACAAAGCACAGTCCAGTTATGCTAAGGTCACATCTGAAGCGTGGCAGGAAGTGAGTATTTTGTCTCCAGTGGGCACTGCCCCAGTATTGCGAAATAAAATGATGCCCTCTGGAACTCTATGGTTCTGGTCAGGGAAAATCCGTGACCTCCACATACAGGTTGCCGCAAAGTGTTAAACTGCCTGGCACCTTGCGCACAGGTGGTGTGGAGTGGCAAGAGCTGCATACAAGGTGGCCAGCACATCAGTAACTTGCTACAGAAAGGCGCACAGGAATTCATTTTATCAGATGTTAATTAAGGGAGCACCAGGTGCATTGAGGGAGGGCACAATAGGCATCTAAAAGCCACAGGGTGCAATGCATGACCTCCTGTCCAGATGAAGGAATCTCATCTCTATTACCTCCCTTGCCATGCCTCCTGCAGGCTTGAATAACACACAGTTGGTTTCTTTGATGACCCATGCAATCTCAGAGTCAAGATTTGAAGATAGCTGTTCGGCAGTTTTCGTACATGAAAATGTTGTACATTCCAACATATGCCGCTTTGTGCCTGAATGGCAAACACTCATCCATTTTCCATAAAGGATCTCCAAGTCGCTATTTCTTGGCCTTCTCCTCTCAGACGACTTCTTGGGGTACTGCGATATGGGCAAACATAAGCAAAGGGGTATCCATTAATTCTCCAACATTCACTCAGAATACCTAAATGGCAGTTCCAAACCAACCTTCAGACATAGCACACATAGGATTGACTGACTGCAACCATAACACTAAATTAATACATTCCACTCCAGCACTAAACCTTCACCGACAAAAACAGTAACACAGAAAAAAAATGTTTACATACTCCCATAGACAAAAAAAAATGTTTTTACATACTCCCATAGAAGTGACAAATCATGTCCTTGGAGAAACAATCACACGAACTTCACATTTAATCTCCATCCCCTATATCCCATTTTGGTAAGCATGGCTTGGGATCATGCAAGCCCGCTCAAGAACTGAACTCCCTGACCTGAATTCGATCTACAGCAAGCAATGCTAGAGCAAGGCCAGGAAGATCGTGAGGGACCCCAGCCATCCCAATAATGGACTTTTCTCTTTGTTGAGGTCTTGGAAGCGTTTTCGCTCCCTGAAGGCCAACACAGAGAGACTGAGGAGAAGCTTCTTCCCTCAGGCTTTACGGTCTCTCAATCAGATCTCTATATAGACATACATTCTACTGCCTGATTAGGTAAATGTTCTTACACTCACATTTACTGCACATCTGCACTTTAAAAAGAATGGTCAAAGAAAGGTCAATACACTGCTGGTCATCACCTTAATTCATTCACTCCGTATTGCTGCTGTTAGCACTCGCACACTTTACACTTCATACTGTATTTGCATTTTTAGTCTAATTTAATTTTTAATATTTAAATTTTAACATTTATATTTTATTTTGTGATGTAAAAGTCTTATATTATTATTGATTCTTCTCTCTACTTGTACTTCTCCCTCTCCTTCTTGCAGTCATGTAAGCATTTCACTGCATATCATACTTGTACGATTATGTATGTGACAAATAAATCTATCTATCTATCTATCTATCTATCTATCTATCTATCTATCTATCTATCTATCTATCTATCTATCTATCTATCATGGGCTGCCCTGCTACAATTTTGGCATACTCTGGGCTGTTCTGGACACCTGATTGGCAGTAAAGCCTCCAAGACCTTACTGTCAATCTGTTTTCCAACTCTACTATACATATTCGAAATAACCCGTTGGTGATGAGTTGGATAGATTAGATTCCGCCGCTAACCTATAACCCGTTGCATCCACAAATGTTTGGAGAGATCCCGGTATTATCCTTTGCAAGCCCTGCTTATCTACACTTCTCCCTACTGTTACATTAGGGTTAACTCGTCCAAAAGCAAAAGTCACTTTAAACGGCACGTTTCCTTGGCGACCCCATTGATAGGTTTCCGGTAGCCTAGGACCTTCCACTATAAGTCTAACCTTCCTTTTCCTGCTATCATTCTTCCCTTGCTTTCCCTCCAGATCTACTAACTCCATGATTGTTGATGCAATGGATGTTGACATATAATTCGGTTCAAGCATCTCCCCTTCCACATAGTCCCCTGAATAATCGTCCGCATAAATTTGCCAGGTGGTATGGCCCAGATAGATGGCCAACAAGATGTTTATCATCTTTCCATTCATGTTCCAGAGACCTTGACTTGCCAATCTCTCGCTCCAATAGGACTCTGGAAAAAAAATTAACAAGAGCAGAATCAAATTCTTATCAGCAGTATCTTTTACACTGATCTGCATGAACCCACTTTTCTACCTCCCTCTTTCTCATGCATTTTTCACTCTTGTTGCCAAGGAGACATTTCACTTTTACTACCTGATCACTGAGTGTCATAGTAACTATGAAAGGTCCTGTCCAGTTCGCATCCCACGAAGATTTGGAAACAAAGTTTTTTACCATAGCCCTGTCTCCAACCTTCAAATTAGTGGGAGGCTTGTCCGGCTGAGTTTTCTCTTTAGGTGCCAAGTTATTTGCAGCAAAGTGCAAATACCTCTGTACCTGTTCCTGCAACTGGACCATAAACTTGTCCCTTTCCGTACTTTCCCCAAGTGGGGTACTAAGTGTCAGGTCTGCTGGATGGCTAAGGTTCATCATCCTCCCTGTCATTAACTGATATGGGGTTAATGATGTACCTTGTACACCCATGTGGCCTGTCAGTCTATAATTTTCCCTGACTAAGTCTCTTTGATGTTGTAAGGGTACAACAAATTTTAGCCCTTCACCAGTCTCTCTTAGCAAGAGACTATCCTGTAGCGCATAATTTCGGTATCATCCTTGTCTTGCTCCGCTAAGCATGGGGTAGGTGCCCTTAGCACAGGCAAGAGCTCAGGTGACTCCACTTCCTCCTGCTGCTCCTCAAAATGATGTTCTTCCCAGGCTTGCCTTCCCTCAGCATCATAGGGTGCCCACCTGACTCCTATCAAGGCCGCCTCCTTCGCCAGCTCATCTGCTTTGTTGTTGCCAATGGTGACCTCCTCACTACCTTTCTGGTGTGCCTTCACCTTGATAATAACTACTCTCTGAGGTTCAGCACTGGCTCGTTCCCATATATCTCTGAGCACTGAACTATGTACCAGGGCTTTCCCAGAGGCATCACTGGAACCTCTTGCGTCCCACAAAAGCATATACTCTGTTAGTGACCTGGTGACGTAGGCACTGTCAGAGAAGATAGTAGACATGTGCGATTTGTTTCGTTCCAAATCGAAATTCGGACGAATTTTCGGAAATTCGGACTTTCGGATGTATCCGAATTCCGAATTACAGACATAACGAATGCAAACTATCCGAATTTCCATTTCCGAAATTCGGTAGCGTTCGTACGAACGTTCGTTTCGTTTTCTGTTCTTATTCGTTTCTTATTCGTTTCGTTCGTTGGAGCAAAGTGACATTAGAGAAGGAGAAAAATATTTTTTCCCCCTCAAATGTCACTTTTGCTGCAAACGAACGAAACGAATAAGAAACGAATAAGAAACGAAAACGAAACGAACGTTCGTACTAACGCTACCGAATTTCGTCCGAATCCGAATTCCGAATCCGTATTGACTTTCACACCCGAATCCTGAAAAACGAAATAACACAAATCCGAATTTAAAACGAAACGAAACTAAACGATTTTTTTTGGCAGTGCACATGTCTAGAAGATAGTTACTGGGCCTGAGCTGAAGTGTATTATGGCCTCTCTCACTGCTTCCAGTTCAGCTCTTTGGGCAGAAAAACTTTGAGGGCATTTAATTAGGATCTGCTCATTGGTCTGGGGACACCATAGATCAATGAGCCTGTGTGGAAGCTTCCTCCCTCTCAATACCTGGATCTATCCACCCAGATTTTAAGGTCTTCCTTACCTGCTGTTAGCCTACACACCTCCTGTGATCTAGCCCTATGGACTTCTCCACAGTCATGCTGTTTTCCCTCATACTGCATTAGTTGTGGGAGAATGTAAGTGGCATTGTGTGTCACTGAGAGGTTTCTGGGTGTCAAGTCCACCAGCCATCTTGCTACCATTTGGGAGGATACCCCACTGAGGGTACGTTCCAGTAGCATCTTAATAGGAGAATGGGGTGTTTGGAGGATGATTTTACCAAATCCCATTATGTGCTCTGTGGTAAGAACTGCCCAATGCACTGCCAAAAGGTTCCTAACACATTCATCAAACCCCTTTTCCACTGGACAATTCTGCGTGCTTCAGCAGGTATATCCCCAGGCCACGAGCTTCAGCAGGTATATCCCCAGGCCACGAGCAGGAACGGCCACAACATTTTCTTGCCTGGCTGTATAATGTAGTTACGAATAAAGGTTATTTCAGGTCCAATGTATGCATCAGTTCGCAATTGCCACTTGTTGCGAGCTGCCGCTGGCGGCCGCAGGGGGGAACAACAACTTGAATAACTCCCCTTTCCTCGCTGTGGCCGAAAAAAGGGAATGTCCCTCTTCTGTAGCTCCAGGACTAACTTGGGGATAGTCCATGCTCTGATGGGCGGGGCGCTTCCTTGCTCAGAACCCCTGGCAGGAGTTGCTGGCGGAGAGGCCATGTCCGCGCTAGCAGACACATGACCTGTCTAAAAAGCGAACTGTAAAACATGAGCTAAAGTGCAGTGACACTCCTGCAAAACTACGCGCGAAGGGATGCTGTTTACATCTGAAAGACATATGTACGCTTGGCCTCTAACCCCTGACCTCCACCACTACCCACAAAGCAGGCTACGGCTTGTGACCTTCGGCGCCTGACTGTCTGAGTAGAGCAACCAGGTGATACCATGAACTAACATTCAGCGTATGCTGTGTGTATCGAATGATGTATGAATGAGGCTGAGGTACTACCATGAATACTAATATTAACCTCAGGTCCTCCGAATATATATACGTAAAATCCCTCTATCTACCTACAATTAAATGTTGCTGTGTTGCACGTACGAAATAGGCTGCGTGATGCCTTGAAATGCTTAAAAGAAGCCGAAATGCTGAAGTGAAATATGGGATATGTGAGCCTGCTGTCCCCCCCCCC
>NW_017307019.1:111812-132696 GCF_000935625.1 Nanorana parkeri | reverse complement strand
CCGTCAACTCCCAGTCAAGTACCTTGATAACCAGAAACAAGTACATCCGGCTAATGCCAGGGAACCAGGTGCTGTATATGGCGGAAAAATGACAGAGGCAGTCAGCTGCATGTGATGCCTGTGGCGACATGCAAGTGTCAGGCATGATGGACCCAACCTGGTGCGTGCGTTTAGTTGCCCGGCTTATGCTGTACGTAGGGCCCCGCAGTCAAGCTATGAATCCATAAGCGATGCAACCGCAGTGACCTGTAATGCATGCTATATGGGCCCGCAGCCAAGTTGGCTCTTACCCCTAACATGTGTGACAAATCCAGGAAGTCAAGTAACCTGGAAGTGACCCCCAAGTATAGAATGTCTCGTGGGCCACCGTCTTGGTACCCACCCAGAACGTCTGTTTGTGACCTGCGTATACAGGATGACTCAGAGAAAACATGTAATCAAGCAACCATTTTCAAATGCCATGTACAACAGTGGTATGCATACCCAAGGTTCCGTGCAGGGGGGGGGGGCAATTTGAACGTGTGTCATTACTGAAAAAGTGTGATGTGACAGCTGTGTGACTGATTTGCACGTGCCGGAAGCTGCACACAACCTGCTGGCCGGCCGAAAATGGATGTATGTGAACGTGAGCCATTGCTGAAGATTAGTGCACTTCTTCAAAATGACCCTCAACGCCCATCAGGCAGCCATGTGTATCTGAGCAAGTAGTACATACCATATGACTGCTCTTACCCCTAACATGTGACCAAAACGCAAGGTATCGCTGTGCTGCGATACACGGCGGCTAAAAGATGCGGTGGGCGCAATGTGCTGTGCCGCAAGTGCCTAACCAGAGGTACCTTCTGTTCCTGGGCTGGAAAGCTTGACGCCGAGACCATCTCAGATGCATGGGGAACAATTCCTGTACCACGTCCGAAGGACCAGATGGGACGTGCGGACTCACCGGAAATGACACGTCGACTGGAAGGAGACGTCACAGAGCTGCAAGATCCCTCGCTTACCCGGAAGCCTGAGCGGGCGGCTTATGAGGGCTGGGAGGCGCAGACTCCTCCCACAAATACAGGCTTAACCAGTTAGCCTTAAACATATATATATATATATGGCTCCAACACTTCCCATATCCTTGTATATTAAGTGAAAGAAGAAACTCATCAGGATGTTTCTTGAATTTATCAACGCAATCAGCGGACACCACTGCCTGTGGAAGGGAATTCCACAGTTTTACTGCTCTTGGGGCGAAGGGGGTTCTTCACAGTAAGATCAGTTAGGGTCTGGAACTCACTGCCACAGGCGGTGATTTCAGCAAATAATGTGGAATTGTTCAAGAAACTTTTGGACGATTTCTTAAGGGACCGTAATATACAGGGGTACAGGTACTCCTAGAATGAGATCCTAATAGGTTGGACTTGATGGACTAATGTCTTTATTCAACCTCAAATACTATGTAACTATGTAACTATGTAAAAAAAAACCTTTACCTATGCTAAGATTGAACCCCCTCTCTTCTAAGCTCTTGTAATACTTGTTACAAAAGTATTGGAACACCCCTCCAAATCATTGGATTCAGGTATTCCAATCACCTCCATGGCCACAGGTGTATAAAATCAAGCACCTAGGCATGCAGACTGCTTCTACAAACATTTGTGAAAGAATGGGTTGCTCTCAGGAGCTCAGTGAATTCAAGCGTGGTACCGTGATAGGTTGCCACCTGTGCAATAAGTCCATCCGTGAAATGTCCTTGCTACTAAATATTCCACGGTCAACTGTTAGTGGTATTATAACAAAGTGGAAGCAACTGGGAACAACACCAACTCAGACACGAAGTGTTAGGCCATGTAAAATGACAGAGCGGGGTCAGCACATGCTGAAGCTCACAGTGCCCAGAAGTCGCCAACTGTCTGCATAGTCAATAGCTACAGACCACCAAACTTCGTCAATTTGGACAAAAGGGTCCCAAATTTTGGAACAGCTGCTGACCCTGCAACTGGCCATCAAAGATTTTTCCACATGTTGTGGCATGTGGATTCTGGTGTAGCCTCTGGCCAAGGTAGAACGGGAGAAAGCCAGAACATCTCTGGTATCTTGGCCATTGAGGAGGTTTGGGGCCTAGAACTAGTAGTGGCAGTGCTAAGTTCTGGGTGGGAGGCTCTACAACAATAAATGGAGAGGCAGGTAGGGCAGGTGACTTGTCAGGGGAGTACCAGGTACACAGGCAGAGATTGAGGCATAACAAATTCTAGTGGGCGGTCACTGCCAGAGGGTGAAAGGTCTACCTCATCTAGAAAGAGGGAAGGTAAACCTATTTCTAAATCTTCCACTAATGGAATGACAGAACTATCCTTTTCGGATGTTTGGGAGACCTGTTGCCTTCTCTCTTCTCCCTGCTAACATGGAACAGGAACACTGATTACTGCACAGCTGTTAGCAGTGCTGGCGATGGTAAAACTGTCCGGAATGGCGATGGTGGCAATATGAGTCTGACAATTTCCCTCCTAAAAATCTAGAATCTCCCTCGTCATATACTCAAATGGATGAATTTCAGACTAAGTTTGTTTTTAAAAAAAATTTGGATTAGTTCGAATTTTGATGCATTCAAATTCAGAAATTTCCATGAATCTGGAATTCGGATAAATTCGTATTCAGACATTCAGATGCATCCAAATGTCCGAATTTAAATAAATGCATCCAAATTTAAATTCAGAATAAAAACAAACTTACATGTCTATTCTTTCCATGCATCTACCTTTTCCAGGTGTAAACTAGGAGCAATTACACGAGATACAGTGACTCACAACCTCAGGACCGAACATCATTGCATGCCTCACAACCTGGCCCATGGATAGTGGAGTTTCAAAGGAGAGGAAGACTTTATTTTTCCTTTTTTTATTTACCCCTAGACAAAACTGAATATTTGCTTTTTTGAACTATGGTAACTGCTGAAGAAAAACATGCCTACTACATATTCTTATTTTTTCAGTAATTCTGGGCACCATGCTCTTTCCATTTATTGCTACCCCTCCCTGAAACCAGCCAGGGCCACCATATCTGAATCATCGTTTAGTGTATACTCCAAAATGTCTGTTCATAGCAATGCCGGATCTTAAAACTCCAGCACCTGTTGTTCGTACACTCTCTGTATAGTAAAAGTTTTCAATAAAATTTACATTTAAAAAAGAAAAGAAAATGTCCGAATTACTTTTGTAAAAAAAAATATCTGCATCTACATATAATATGGACGTCAACAGACTTGCTAAAGTGGAAGTTTCCTCATAAATGTAGTCTTTAGGGTCTGATGAGAGCTCCACATATCACAAAATCCTTTGTTCCTAAGAAACCTAAAAACTGAATGCAACAGAATTCTTACATGTGCAGATGGAGTCATGCCAGCACTGGGGTATGGGATCAAATCAGACATTGAAGCCACACAGCCAAGTAAGTCCTCTTCATATTTGCTAACTGATGGTGCTTCATTTATTTTAAAACAAACACTTTTGTTTTTGTTTTCAGGTCATGTTTATTTCAAAAACCATTTCTGAGAGAGATAGAGGGCTGTGAATATTTCCATATCAATTTCTCATTGTATGTGGCTTGGTACGCAACTAAAAAGCAAAAGCAACTTTTTCAAATGTCTTACTCCTTGCACAGCTTGCATAATGCATGATTTTGTGCAGGCGATATTAAAAGTTTCAACCCTTTTTGTTTTAGGATATTTTAAAGAAAAGGCAGCCAAGGACAAAGAAGGTGGCTGCAAAGCCTCAGATTTCCTTCTGCGCCTCAAAACTACCCTTTTAAATGTTGTGACAGGCATACACTGCCTTCATCTTTAGAAAGGGTTTCAAGTAGTACATTGGGGCTTTGTTTCGCTTTCGCAGAAATTTACATTTTATTTTTTGCAAGGACGTCACTTGTTGAAAGCAGGTAGGAAATTGATTACTTCTTTTTGACCTAGTACTTTGCTACCGCCTCTGTTAATATGATGTAAAAGGAAGTACTTTTCTGTTGCTTGTTATCAGTATCTGCAGTGTAGACAAAGCATGCTGCATGCAGTGATTTCCTTCCACTACAATGAACTAGTCACTAAATATCCCTTAAGGGATTTACGAGCCACATTACATTGCTTTTGCACAGTGGAGAGTTATTTAAGAGTAATGTAAACTTTGGTGCATATATTCACATCATACATTTTTCCAGAGGCATAAGAACAGATATCCTACACATTGTAACTGAAAATCTGTCCAGTGTTCATTGTGGTATAATGGAAAATCAGGATGTTATTCTAAAATTGAGCAGTTGTTAAAATTACCAAACATAAACAATTAATGCACCATATTTACAATCACTTGCAATAGGTGGAGCTTACATAGAAAAAAACATAGAAATGACTTCTTTCACTATGGTAGCTCAGGCTTTACGCACACTTACACCTTCTGCTGAGAAGATGTCCTGTGGAAATAATGTTTACCACATGTACCCAACTGTTAAAGACGTGATAATCCATGTGTGTTTTGTTTTTGTTTTTTTTTACAGAAAGATTGTCTACTTTTCTGAAATTATATTTTTAATGGCCAAATTAGGTGTAAATTGTATTTCCACTTTTGCAGTTAAATCTGACAAAACCCCACTACAGTAATACCTCGGTTCATGAACGCTTCTGTTCACGGACAATTCGGTTCATGAACAGGAAGTTCGGCAAAATCGGGTGATGAACACGACCGCGGCCATCTTCTCCGCTCTGACACGTGGTCGTAGCTTCCTGTAGTCGAGATCGCAGTCGCAGACAGACCTACAATGTAACCCAAATACTAATTATATTTGCCAGGCTCCTTTGTCATGAATATGGGGTTACATTGTAAGTTGTTCGGAGGCAACCTGTGTTCCCCTCCTGTCCCTGAGTCAGATGTTGTCTGATGCCTGGTGTTGGAGTGGAGGTGACAATGAGTGTTAGTGCTCTGAAGGGATATCAAGTATGTATAAGGAAATAGATTATCAGGCTCTAGTTTAGATAATTAATCCAAGATATGTAATTGTAACATGTATTCTTTATTATAGCAAGATCATTAATTCACAATAAAGTCTGATGAAACAGATTGTAATCTGTGGAACACGTCTCTTATTGATTTATCACTAAGCTAAATTTTCTGTCTTCGCACACTGAATAGGTACAATTGTATGATTGAAGAAGTTTTCTCAAATGTTGGACTCCGTACACTGTGGAAGACAATTTGGCGTTGGTGCTTAGTACTTGGTTGATATCTATGGACCCATTTGGAGCTTGTAATTTTACAAGCAAGTACAAGTAATTTTATGGTTTCATGTTTTAGACTCTATGAAATAAAGTTTGTCTATTTTTATATGTTGATGTATACTTACCTTAATACACCTTGAAAGTCCATTAGTGCTGCTTGGTTATCAAAGTAACTTTAAAATAAAGATGTTGTGTATTTAGTGCTTATGCCTATGCTGCACTCTTGATTATGAAATAAAAAATACATTAAGTTATGCAATGTGAGAACATGTAACTAACAAGTAGAAAATATGTGTTATTCCAATTTGGCTGCAAAAACACTTTAAACAGTTATTGGCAATGTTGAGCTGTAGAGATGGTGAATATATGAAACAATCCAAAACTTTTGCTCTACCATTAATTGTGTTGCCTCACATTAAATATTTGTTAACATTTTAAAATGCAAATTTGGCTTTTTAGTAGGCCAGTTTTATAAAAAAAAAAAAAAAAAACTAACATCAATGATAGCATGTTTGTATTGAACTGACACTTTTTTTTCTCATACAGCCTAAGGGCATGAACAAACCACTACCTGTCCGCAGTGATATTACTTATCTGAAACTTTCTTTTCTGGGAGAATAATTGGCATAAGAAGTAATGTGCTATGGATGTGTAGCTGAAGCATGGACCCTCTCTATGCCCTGAGCCTACATAAATGAATCCTATCCTACTTTATGGAGAAGGATGTGATGTTTTGTAACTTCCTTCTACCCTAAAGAAACACAATTCCTGCAGGAAGTGTGGGTTTGTGATACTTCCTGTTCACAACAACATCAAGCCAATCCTGTCAGTTTTAATAAAACACACCTCCTTACTTCCTCTCCCTGTAGACTAACATAAATCCTGGAGGAACTGTTGAGCGGTGTCAGTTTCTTTCCTCTAGAAAGTAATTCATTCATAGAGTTTTTTAAAAAAAAAAAAAAAAAAAACTAACATCAATTATAGCATGTCTGTATTGAACTGACACTTTTTTTTCTCATACAGCCTAAGGGCATGAACAAACCACTACCTGTCCGCAGTGATATTACTTATCTGAAACTTTCTTTTCTGGGAGAATAATTGGCATAAGAAGTAATGTGCTATGGATGTGTAGCTGAAGCATGGACCCTCTCTATGCCCTGAGCCTACATAAATGAATCCTATCCTACTTTATGGAGAAGGATGTGATGTTTTGTAACTTCCTTCTACCCTAAAGAAACACAATTCCTGCAGGAAGTGTGGGTTTGTGATACTTCCTGTTCACAACAACATCAAGCCAATCCTGTCAGTTTTAATAAAACACACCTCCTTACTTCCTCTCCCTGTAGACTAACATAAATCCTGGAGGAACTGTTGAGCGGTGTCAGTTTCTTTCCTCTAGAAAGTAATTCATTCATAGAGTCATCTAGCACAGTTGTGAGGGCATGTAAAGGAGACATTGCTGGAACTGGCAGCAGAGGAGCTCCTCTTGATCTTTTCACTATATGGGAAACAACATTCGTTAAACATCTGGGAAGAAATACTGAGAACTGTCTGACCCAATACCGGCTTCAGGTTGCCTGCAAAGTGCAAAAACGATTTGTATGCGGTAAGTGTTCACTGCCCGGGGGGCTTCGTGTGTAACACTGGGAGGATCACCAAGCACAAGCACTTTACATAAGAATTTGGAGGACGAACTATGAATTTGAATTGATATTTATTGCACTCATCGCTATATGAGTTTTGGATTTTGATATAAAGTCACTAATATTTCACTGTGTCCATTTACATCTGGATGTTTGTTTATCCAGTCTGGGGTCACATTAATTACAATCATTCTTGTTTTGGTTGTGGCACATTTATTTATATATAATTTTTCACTGTGTTTATTTATATCTGGACATTTGTTTATCCAGCTTGGGGTCACATTGATCACAATGTTTTTTTGTGGCACATCAATAATAATCAAGTTAATTGGTTATCTATATAGATTTAAATTGATATTTAGGTTCACTTGGGTATTTAGGGCCGCAAAATCGTTATCTATATTCATAGAGTCATATCTCTCTGTTCTCAGTGTTCGGAAGCTAAGAATTATGTGCAGGAGATGGCATGCTGCAAGGTAAGATTGTTACACTTTGTAGCAGCCCTCTCCACAGCACTGCACACACGATTTATAAGGGCGCTCGGCGGTCAATGCGCCTTGTGTAGTCCTAATTGGCCCTAACAGGTCAGGTGCAAGACTTTGCCCAATGAGTTCTCAGTACTCTGTAAGAGCCATGATTGGGCCAAGTCATGATGAGTTGGCCCAATCATGGCTCACTGCTAAGTTCCAGCAGCACACTATATAAGGCTGCTTACACCACAGCCCTACGTAGTGTGTTGCTGGAGTGAAAAAAAGAGAGGTTATAGCAGAGTTATATGTCAGAGTTCTATACAGCGTTCCATATTAGAGTTCTATATCAGAATTCTATACAGCTTTCTATGTCAGCGTTCTATATCAGAGTTCTATACAACGATCTATATCAGAGTTCTATATCAGAGTTCTATACAGCGTTCTATATCAGAGATCTATATCAGAGTTCTATACAGCGTTCTATATCAGATTTCAATACTGCGTTCTATATCAGAGTTCTATATCGGAGTTCTATACAGCGTTCTACATCAGCGTTCTATATCAGAGTTCTATATCAGAATTCTATACAGCGTTCTATATGAGGAGTTTTATATCAGATTTCTATAAAGCATTCTGTACTATAGCAGTCAGTCATACTGGTCTATTATAGTAGTCAATTATAACAATCAATTATAACAGTCGATTATTGCAGTCTATTGCAATCATGTCGGAAAGGCCAACAAGGAGAAGCAGACGCTCCCATGCAGCAATAAGAGGGCAAGCAGCCCCTGTGTTCGCAGGCCAAAGTCGTGGATCTGGTGCATCCCCTGCAGGCAGTGCACGCTTGTCCTTTTTATCTGGTGCTGGCCGTGTTATTCAGCCACAACATACAGAAGAGGTGGTGGATTGGATAACTAAGTCATCTTCATCCTCCTCATCCTCAGTTACCCAGGCTCATACTGGTTCTCAGTCCACCGCAGCTGCCAACTGGCCTATTCTGCCTCCTTGTCCACAGCTACTCCTGCCCTAGCCCCACCAACATGCATGAAGGATGAATTGTTTGTTTGAACACACCATCAGTGACAGGCTGCTGGAGGATGCACAGCAATTACAATGGTCTGATGTTGGCTCTGAGGTTGAGGAAGGGAGTAACATGATCCTAGAGGGAGGGGGTGCCAATCATGGACAACAAACTGGCACTCATGTTCCCCCAGCTGCAGCATACTGCCAGGTTGGCTCCAGTGACAAGGACAGAGGGGATGATGATGATGAGGTCACTGACTCTAATTGGGTGCCTGATCGAACAGAGGAGGAAAGTGAGGAGCAGGCACAACCCCAACGGGGCAGGATGTCCTTCAGGGGCAGCCATAAGAGCAGCCACCCCATTGCATCAGAAGGCAGAGCTGCACTAGTGCAGGGTGCTGTTGTCTCGCAGCACTCATCCAGGAACTCAGCTGTGTGGGAGTTTTTCAGCACATGTGCAGCAGACCCCAGCATTGTTATTTGCAACCTGTATCTCAAGCGGATCCTCCACTGAGAGGGATGATGCTATAGCAATGGGTGTCACAGGTCCTTCCGCCAAATCTGCCAGCAGCCCACCAGCTGTAGATTTGACCAGTCAAATTTCACTGCCCCAGCTGCTGCAGCGGAATAAAAATACTATCCCACCCATCCACATGCTCAGTGTCTAAATGCCAGCTTGGCCAAATTGCAAGCTTTGCAACTGCTGCCTTTCCATCTGGTGGACTCTGCCTCCTTCCATGAGTTTGCAGAATGTGCTGTACCACGGTGGCAGGTTCCCAAACGCCATTTCTTTTCACGTAAGGCCATTCCAGCTCTGTACCAGCATGTGGAAGGCAATGTTTTGGCCTCATTGGAGAAGGCTGTAAGGTCCACATTAGGGATGAGCCGAACACCCCCGTGTTCGGTTCTAATTCGGACTTTCTAACATGGAAAAAGTTCTAATTCGAACTTAGAACTCAATGTAAGTCTATGGGGGTAGAACTCAGACAATTAAATGTCCCCATTTTGAAGCCTTATATGCAATTTATTGGCCATAAAACGTGTATGGGGATCCGGGTACTGCCGTGGGGGACATGTATCAATGAAAAAAACACTTTTAAAAAATAAAAATGTTAAGGAGCAGTGATCATCACTTAATATGAAACATTAAAAATGAAACATTCCTTTAAATATGGTGCCCGAGGGGGGTCCCCTTTCACTGCCTGTAAAGTGGCAGATCTGTGTGATGTATAGAACCTGCTGAAGCAAAAATGACATTTATAAAGAAAAAAATGAAATGTTGCCGGTAACTGTGTATTGGTAATTTAGTGATTTTTTTTATAAATTATGGTGCCTCTTTTGCAGGCTTTGGATTAAACTAACAACAGGTGCTTTAAAATTGGGCCTTTGGTGCCAGCTAGTGCCTTCACACCGTAACCCTCTAGAGGTATTCCGGAAGAGTGCAGGGTTGGACCATGCGGTCAAATATTGAAATGTTATGCCACTGTGCCTTTAACTGTGTTGCCTCGTTTTGAAGTTAGGTACACCATTATGTTTTGTACATTCTTGTATGTTATATTGAACAAGTTGGTTGACTGCGTGCAGACCTTTACGATTTGATATTATACCAACCTATTGTTTTATTTTTTCTTGCTTAAATAAACCGAGATTTGAAAAAAAAAATATAGAAATGATATGCATCCAGTACACCAGTCAGTGCACCCAAATATTGGGCCCTTGGTGCCAGCTAGTGCCTTCACACCGTAACCCTCCAGAGGTATTACGGAAGAGTGCAGGGTTGGACCCTGCTGTCAAATATTGAAATGATATGCACCTGTCACATGCAAGTGCATAAAAATTGTGTCTTAGTTGGTGGCGCATGACACCGAGAATCTAAGTTGAAGAATGCATAATAATCTCCCACCAGCGTAGGCAGCCTAGGAAGGGAGATCCCCAATCTATTCAGTAAGATCAGCATCAGGGGAGTGATAGCTGCTGCTGATCCAGGGCTGATTCATTTTTATAAATGTCAGCCGGTCTACAGAGTCTGTGGACAGACACACTTTTTTGTCTGTGACAAAACCTCAGGCAGCACTGAACGTCCTTTCAGAAAGCATGCTGGATGAAGGGCAGCCTTGTAGTTCCATGGCATATTGGCTAAGTTCTGGCCAGTGATCCAATCTCAAGACCCAGTAAGCCAGTGGATCATCGACTGGAAAGCTATCCAGGTCTGCCCTTGCCCCTAGGTAGTCCTGCACCATATGGTGAAGACGCTGGCGATGGATGCCTAAATTTAACATGCCTGGGGGTCGTGGACTAAAAAAATTGCGGAAGGCATCAGTCAAGCGCCCCCTTCCCCACCGCTCTTCCTCTGACCAACGGCAGCCTCAGAAGCACCTATTTCATCTACCAGTGCCTGGAAAGGTGTGACACAAGTTTTGCTTTAGAGCGTCCTCCAGTTGTTCCATCCTGTGCTCCCTCTGTGAGGGCATGAAGAGCTCTGCAACTTTACGCTTGTACCGTGGATCAAGAAGGGTTGCCATCCAGTAATCATCCCTCTCCTTGATACCACGAATCAGGGGATCCTTTAGCAGGCTTTGCAGGATAAGGGAGACCATGCAGCGTAAGTTAGAGGAGGCATTAGCTTCCGAGTCTTCCTGGTCGCTGAGGATGACACTATCATGCACTACCTCCTCCGAGCCACGTACTACTCCTTGGGTTTCTGGTGACACAAAACCCTCCCTTGAAGCATTCCTTATGTCATCCTCACCTTCAATGCCCCCACGGCTGCCATAATCCTCCTCCTCCTCCTCCTCCTCCTCCTGTCTGATCTGCGGACCCGCAGGAATGCTGTGAGCGTAAAGAGGGCCTTGAGAGCTAAGGAAGTCCTCCTCTTCCTCCCGCTGCTCTGCCTCTAGTGCCACTTCTATAATTCCCCGCAGAGTGTGCTCCAGCAGGAACACCAAAGGGATTGTGTCACTGATGCATGCACTGTCCCTGCTCACCATCCTCGTCGCCTCCTCAAATGGTGACAGCACAGTGCATGCATCCTTAATCAGCAGCCACTGACGGGGGGGAAAAAAACCAAGGTCCCCTGAACCTGTCCTTGTGCCATACTCACACAGGTACTCATTGATGGCCCTCTGCTGCTTGTGCAGACGCTGCAGCATTGCCAATGTTGAGTTCCACCTGGTGGGCATGTCACAGATCAGACGGTTTGTGGGAAGGTGGAATTCCCTTTGAATTTCGGCCAGGCGAACACTTGCCGGGTATGGCCGTCTGAAGTGGCTGCAGACTTTCCTGGTCTGCCTGAGAAGCTCTGCCAGCCCTGGGTACCTGGTTAGGAAACGCTGTACCACCAAATTTAGCACGTGTGCCAGGCATGGATAATGCGTCAACCCTACCAGGCGTAGGGCGGATATCCCCCCTTAATCTCCTCACCTCCAATGTGAACATGTTTAAATTTAGTAGCCTCGTCTCGTAGCTCTGGTCCTCCATACCCCTAATTAGTTTGGTTGCCCTTCGCTGGACTTTTTCCAACAATGGCAGGTTGCTGCCATTATCACAGACAACCATTCCCGGCTCAAGCTGGCGTGGTGTTAACCACCTCTGGGCCTGCCCCTGCAGAGCTGACAGAATTTCTGCCCCGGTGTGGCTCCTGTCCCCTAAACAAACCAGCTCAAGCACAGCATGACATCTTTTTGCTTGAGTCGTAGCCCCTGGCAGGCTTCGGGTGAACTGTGGCTTCGCCTGAGAAATTTGCAGAGGAGGACGAAGAGGAGAGGGTGGAGCAGACAGACCTCATATCAGCAGCTTTCATGGAGGCGTGGTGGATGAGCAAGCTCCAACACAGAGCCCCGTCCTTGATCCCTCCCAGCTGCTAGCAGAGTTACCCAGTGTGCCGTGAACAAAATGTACCGGCTCTGTCCATGCTTGCTGGACCACGTGTCAGCAGTGATGTGGACCTTGCTGCTGACTGCCTTTTCCAAGGAGGCCAAAACATTGCCTTCCACATGCTGATAGAGTGCTGGAATGGCCTTCCGTGAAAAGAATTGGCACTTGGGAACCTGCTACTGTGGTACAGCACTTCCAGCAAAGTCACGGAAGGGGGCAGAGTCAACCAGCGGGAAAGGCAGCAGCTGTAACGCAAGTAATTTGGCCAAGCTGGCATTTAGACGCTGAGCATGTGGATGGGTGGGACAGTATTTTTTCTTCTGCTGAAGTAGCTGATTCAGCAAAAATCTGCAGCTGATGGGCAGCTGGCAGATTCAGAGGAAGGACCTGTGACACCCATTGCTATACCATCATCCCTGTCAGTGGAGGCTGTGGACATGGCATGATGTATAGTGGAAGTAGAGACAGATGAGGACCGATGGGAAGTGTTGTGCCAACGGGATGCATGGTAGGTGCTCATATGTTTCTTCAAGCAAGTGGTACCCAAGCGGCTGATGTTTTTGCCACGCTTGATCCTCTTGAGACAAAGCTTGCAAAAAGCAATGCTGCAGTCTGCTGCACATGTCGTGAAAAACTCCCAGCAGAGTTCCTGGACGTGTGGTGCGAGACAACAGCGCCCTGCATCTGTGCAGCTCTGCCTTCTGATGCAATGGACTGGCTACGGTTGCTCATGGACTGGCTTCCTCCTCACTTTCCTCCTCTCTTCGATCAGGCACCCAAGTGATCTCAGTGACCTCATCATCGTCATCACCCCCTATGTCCTCGTCACTGGAGCCAACCTGGCAGTATACTGCAGCTGGGGGAACATGAGCGCCAGTTCGTTGTGCGTCACTGGCACCCCCTCCCTCTAGGCTGATGTTGCTCCCTTCCTCAACCTCAGAGACTACATCAGAGCACTGTAATTGCTGCGCATCCTCCAGCAACATGTCACTGACCGTGTGGTGAAACAATTCAGCTGACTCCTTCATGCATGATGGTGAGGCTATGGTAGGAGTAGCTGTGGACATGGAGGCTGAATAAGATGCTTTGGCAGCTGCGGTGGACTGAGAACCACTTTCGACTGTCAGAATAGACTGTTCTGATCGACTGTCAGAATAGACTGTTCTGATCGACTGTCAGAATAGACTGTTCTGATCGACTGTCAGAATAGACTGTTCTGATCGACTGTCAGAATAGACTGTTCTGATCGACTGTCAGAATAGACTGTTCTGATCGACTGCTATAATAGATCAGTATGAGAGACTGCTATAGCACAGAAGACTGCTATAGCACAGAAGACTGCAATAGCACAGAAGACTGCTATGCACAGAAGTCTGATATAAACAGAAGTCTGATATATACAGAAGTCTGATATATAGAGCTCTAATATATATCTAACTCTGCTATAACGCTCTATAACTCTGCTATAACGCTCTATAACTCTGCTATAACGCTCTATAACTCTGCTATAATGCTCTATAACTCTGCTATAACTCTCTATAGCTCTGCTATAACTCTCTATCACTCTCAATAAATCTGCTGTCACTAACTCTACTAGAACTCTCTCTCTCTTTATCTCCTACAACACACAACATAGGGCCACAGTGTCAGCAGCCTTATATACACTGAGTGGCCAGATTATTATGACCACCTGACGTTTGTAGGCAAATTAGCTATAATTAGCTATAATTTCGCGCTGAAGTTGTTAGAGGGCCAGATCATTATAAATAGGGAAGCAGGTTGTTTACCCCGACAGTAGAAGTGATTTTTTTCTTAAGATATGGGTAAACATCGCGATTTAACAGCCTTTGAACGTGGGATGATTGTTGGCGCTCTGAGCCATGGAGCGAGTATCAGCAAAACAACAGAATTGTTAAATGTTCAAGAGCAGCTGTTTTTAAAGTGTTTAAAGACTGGACTGTTAGTCGAAAATCTGGGTCTGAATGTGCGAATTGTGTCCGTCAGCGACTAGTCAATGTTAGGGCAGAACGGAGAGTGGCAAGACTGGTACAAGACAACAGAATGGCAACAGTGCAGTGTCAGATTCCTCGCATCAACTTTCAACATCTCGTGGAGTCACGAGGCGGCCCAACGAAGTCATCTCGTGGCCCAACGAAGTACTGATGGGGTGGTCATAATAATCTGGCCACTCAGTGCAGGGACTTAGCTGTGAGACATGATTGGGCAGAGTCATCAGGACTTGGCCCAATCATGGCTCTAAATGTGTACTGAGCCCTGATTGGCACAGTCTTGCACCTGACCTGCAAGCATGGTCAGGGACGTTATATTTCCTTCACATCACACTCGGTAACTCTGCTTGTAGCTGGGAGGGATCCAGGACGGGGCACTGTGCTGGAGCTTGTTCAGCCACCATGCCTCCAAAAAGCATGGTCAGGGACGTTATATTTCCTTCACATCACACTCGGTAACTCTGCTTGTAGCTGGGAGGGATCCAGGACGGGGCACTGTGCTGGAGCTTGTTCAGCCACCATGCCTCCAAAAAGCATGGTCAGGGACGTTATATTTCCTTCACATCACACTCGGTAACTCTGCTTGTAGCTGGGAGGGATCCAGGACGGGGCACTGTGCTGGAGCTTGTTCAGCCACCATGCCTCCAAAAAGCATGGTCAGGGACGTTATATTTCCTTCACATCACACTCGGTAACTCTGCTTGTAGCTGGGAGGGAAACCTGATGATGTGAGATCTGTCTGCTCGACCCCCTCCTCTTCGTCCTCCACGGTGGCCTCTTCTGCAGAATTGTCCGGAGAACCAGCAGTTCACCGTAAGCGTTCAAGGGGCTACGCAACGGGTCAGGCAAAAAGATGTCATGCAGTGCTTGAGCTGGTTTGTCTAGGGGACAGGAGCCACACCGTGGCAGAGATTCTGTCAGCTCTGCAGGGGCAGGCCAAGAGGTGGTTAACACCACACCAGCTTGAGCCGGGAATGGTTGTATGCGACAATGGCAGCAACCTTCTCTCCGCCCTACGCCTGGGAAAGTAAATGCATGTACCATGCTTGGTACACATCCTCAATTTGGTGTTACAGCATTTCTTAACTAGGTACCCAGCGCTGCAAGATCTTCTGAGGCAGACCAGAAAAGTCTGCAGCCATTTCAGGCGCTCAGTCCCAGCCAGTGTTCTTCTGGCTGAAATTCAACGTGAATTCCACCTGCCTACAATCCGTCTGATTTGTGACATGCCCACAAGGTAGAACTCCACTTTGGCAATGCTGCATCGGCTGCACAAGCAGCAGAGGGCTATCAACGATTACCTGTGTGAGTATGGCACAAGGACAGGCTCAGGGGACCTTGGCTTTTTTTCCCCCACATCAGTGGCTGCTGATAAAGGATGCATGCACTGTACTGTCACCATTTGAGGAGGCGATGAGGATGGTGAGCCGTGACAATGCATGCATCAGTGACACTATCCCTCTTGTGTTCCTGCTGAAGCATACTCTGCGAAGAATTATGGATAGGGCACTTGAGGCAGAACAACGGGAGGAAGAGGAGGACTTCCTTACCTCTCAAGGCCCCCTTTATGCAGAAACCGTTCCTGTGGGTCCGCAGATCACACAAGAGGAGGATTATGGCAGCAGTGGAGCATTGAAGCAGAGGATGACATAAGGCAATCTTCAAGGGAGGATTTTCTGTCCCCAGAAACCCAAGGAGTAGCACGTGGCTGGGAAGAGGTAGTGCATGATAGTGTCATCCTCAGTGACCCTGAAGACTTGGAATCTCGTGCCTCCTCAAACCTATGGTGCATGGGCTCCCTTATCCTGCAAAGCCTGAGAAACGACCCCAGGATGTGTGGTATCAAAGAGAGGGATCATTACTAGTTGGCAACCCTTCTTGATCCACGTTGCAAGCGTAAAGTCGCAGAGCTCATCCTGCCCTCACAGAGAGAGCACAAGCTGAAAAAACTTGAGGATGCTTTGAAGAGAAACTTGTGTAACACCTTTCCAAACACTGGTAGGTTACCAAGTCATGAAAGAGGTGCTTCTGAGGCTTCAACACCCAACACCTGCGGGTTTCAACTACCGTTTTACTTTCAAGATCAGTTTCCTTTATTTCAAAGTGGGGATTAATTCACAATTGTGCAATTTATTCGTCTATCATCTGATGATCTATGGTTACATGCAACCACTATACCGACTAATCCTGAGAATCGAAAAAAATAGGAATTTCCTTGTATAGAGTGATGAAGTTAGCAACAACTGACTATAGTGATTGCAACACTAAGAATTTTCTTGTTTCATCCTTGTTTCATTCTTGTTTCATCCTTTGATTTAGCAATTTCTCATATTTTGTGAATCCACATTAATATTTTTATATCATTATCCACCAATCCCGTCTAGAACCATTAATGTAAAGCCAGGCGTGGGGTCCATCTAATCTGTGTGTATGTATGAATGAGGTCTGCAGACAATGTCATCCATGTTTTTTGGTATTTTTGCAAGCTGTGCAGTGATGGTGTTTTGTAATTTATGTATAAATAAACTTTTTTCTAATTTTTTTATATTACCATGTCTGTCCTGGTCTTTAAGTAGCCTCTGTGGTTTGCTATTTTCCATATAGAAGACATAATAGTTTTTTGCATTTAATGGTTTCGGTTGCAGATTGTGCGGACGAACATTCAACTAATAGAGGGGTAAATATTGTTATAATCGGATCTCTAGAGGATATTTTCTTTTTTGTCTACTCAGGGACCACAGCACACTGGACAAGACACAGGGTGCATACAGGATACAAGGTACAGAAAACAGGCAATAGAGGGAAGACGCAGGGAACATACGTGACACGGAGAGTAGGTAACAAAAGGGAACACACAACAGGTGTACCCACAGAGACAAGAGATACACAGGAACAGCTGAGGGGAATGCACAGGGGAAAGGAGGGAGGTGCACAATAGTGCAGAGCAATATAATCACAGGAAGCAGGAGACAACTACAAAACAATGCTGTGGAGAGAAGTCATAGCTACAGCAAACCAAAGAGGTGCACAGCAGGAAGGGAACACTGAAAACAATAAGAGCAAGCAAAGGCACAAAATACAAGGTATACTCAAACAGCAATGCCACAGAAAACAGAGAGGTCCGGCTACTAGCATGGAGACACGTTGCTCTAACGCTAAAGCACAGGTGCACAAGTCTTTTAACACCTAGGTTCAGGGCGGACAGGAAACCGAGCTGCTCGGACAGGAGGCAAAACCCGGCGCCGGATCAATGTACAAGGAACTGTGACACGGTGTGAAAATACCAACAACACTAAAGGCCCAATTTTAAAGCACCTGTTGTTACTTTCATCCAACGTCTGCAAAAGAGGCACCATAAGTTATCCAAAAAATCTCTAACCTTGTTTCGAGTGTCCTAAAATGTGTCCTCTTCATAAAGGCTGCCACCCCAAGCAGTTGTTTACAAGATTAAAGGTAAACCAATTACCGGCAATTGAAATGTAATTTGTTTCTTTTTAAACGTCACTTTTGGCTGCAGCAGGTTCTATACATCGTACAGATCCGCCACTTCACAGGCAGTTTAAGGGGACCCCTCAGACACGATATTAAAAGGAATTTTTAATTTTTATTCTTTTTTTAGTGATGTAAAAATCACTGCTCCTTTAAAAAAAAAAAAAATGTCATTGATTCCTGTCCTCTAGGGCAGTACCCAGATCCCCATGCGTTTTTTATGGCCAATAGCTCGTCTATAAGCCCTCTTAAAAGGGACAATTGTTTCTGAAAGTTCTACCCACATTGACTTGCAGTGAGCTCGAGTTTGAATTTAAAATGTTTGGATGTTCTAAAGTTCAAATTCGAACAGAACTCGGGCCTGTTCGGCCCATCACTACTCCAGACAGACGTAAATGACGCAAATTAATGCAGCTTTGTATTGAAAAAAATGCATTTTGTTTAATCCAACTAATGGTGTGACTTGATATCAGCCTCTTGCAGCCTAAACAGCAGAGGTCAGACCAGGAGAAGGAGGTGCAGCACTAGGAGCCAACCAATTGTGCTTCAGTGCTCATGTGTTAACAAGAAACTGTTAACAGGACGAGAGAAGAGAATGACTGACAGATGAGCTCATAAATCTACTGATTTTCCTTTCACTGGGGGGGGCTAGACCTATAAGTGTTACTTGACTGCAAAGAAAAATACAGTAAGTCCTCCTGCCCTGATAGACTGGGCTGCACTGTGTGGCTGAGGTGTGTATATCTCAGGACTGGATGAACAGAAATACAAATCCATTGGCAGGTGAAACAGCTCCCAAGTATCTATTTCATCAGTGTATTTAGCTGTTTGCCTGGAGTTTAGCTATTTAGCTATAAAAGTGCACCATGTTTGTTACGCAACAAATTCAGGGAAACTACTCTTTCTTTTGCTGGGCACACACCTTACAACTAGGGTTGTACAGATACCGAGTACAGTACTCGGTACAAGTACGAGTACATGTACCGATACTTTTGAGCTCCAAGACTAGACTAGAGAAAAATTAAAAAGTTAGGAGGCAGCTGTCATTTGTAAGGAGCACACGGAGTTCCTGGGATTTGTTATAATATATGATTTTGTTTTTATAAATATAAATAAAGGGATGCACAAATACCAGTTTTGCGAGTACGAGTACTGGTACTTGCCGAGTACTTACAAGTATGAGTACTGATACATTTTTGTTTATTGTCATGTGACAGTTTTTCTAAAACAATACAGACTAATGATTTCAGGACAGTGGTGGAGTGCCAGAGCCAGGCCCCAGCTGCAACCGCTGCAACCCTGGTAGTTCTCATGAAAATGCCAAGTATCTGCACTGGTACTCGAAAAGTATCTGTGCATCCCTACTTACAACCATTGCAAGATTTTTGTCTTGCGATGGTTGTACGGTAATTGAAAAAACGTACGATCTGCATATCTTGGACAGGCAGATCGTACTTGCGACGATCTTGAGCCCGCCCCGCTGAGGGACGGGCTTCCGTTGACTGCAATGCTGAACGGGCAGTGTGCGCTTGAGCACGCCGGCACGTCCGGCTTTTATCGTACGAACATGCTACACATCGCTGAAAATCGTACGCTTCTCGGCGGGTTTTCGAACATGTTCCTAAGATAAAAGTCGTGCGACCTTACAGTAGCAGAGGTCGCACGGCTCCCACACACCTTACGATAATTGTACGATCGCGGGATTTCCCGTGATTATCGTACGATTATCGTAAGGTGTGTGGGCACCTTTAGTGTGTATTGCTTCTATACAAGACCATTCCATTTTATACTGTGCATTTGTTGGCTATTTGAAATCATTTTAATTTGAATAGGCACATGTTTACTAGAATAGGCAAGTATTTACTAGTATGCACAAATGAATAAAGGATAATGCACCCCTGCAGTGTAATATAAGAATATCAGAAACCTTTACTAAAGATATGTTAGGCTTCGCCTGCAGCGTTGTGTTTCAACACGAGTAAAAAATTAATAGTACATTTTTATTTTCTGAAAAGGGAAAGCATTAACCCATACAAAATGGGATAAAGAAAGATAAAAGCAAAGTTCATTGGATGTTCAGTCTGGGACGGGGATTGTGCATGCCCTGATAACGGGCTTTAAAATGTTGGATGTTTTGCTCCCAAGCACTCAAGTACTTATGGCAGGAATTCCAGTGACTCCTTTTACCAGAAGACACATGCTCCTTTACCTGTAAGCTCAGAGTCTAGTTTCCATTTGCATTCCTTTGCCAAGACTAGTCCCTTTATGATCATGAAAATTAGACACAGAAAGACAAGGCTAGTGTAGCACAACTTTATAAGCAGCATGTCTGCCTTACCCTAAGAGAAAGACTCTTGCGATATGTAAGTACTCAATCTCATCACTTCAATGTTCCTAAGAAGACCACTAAACACATGGTGGTTGAAGTCATGGCTCCCAGAAATCCTTAAGGCCATGAACTAGTTGTGTTGTGCTAATTCAGGAAACCTGATGCTAAGTCGACCGGTCTTGAAGTAGTAGAGAAAAGTTATACCACCATGCTACACAGGCAAGAAATAGGCATCATCAAACCAGATTCATTGTTGTAGATCACCCTAATCTCCACAGACTACGAGACTCTACTTATGCTTCCTTAAATGCAGAGTGCTGCATCCAAAGGGTGTTGTGGTGATTTGTGAGGTGGTAAAGGGAGGTGAACTTGTGTTTGCTTTAGACACTCAACCATGGTCAGGAGAAGTTTCAGTTTTTCATCTCCTCGACATAACTGGATATTTGAAGTAAACATAGTCTACCCTCATGGTAAAGCAGAACTAAACTAAACTTTAACTGTTTCCCATAAAAAATCTCAAGTTACAAATTTAATATATGCACGTTCGCAGTGTATGTTATATTCAAGGCATACCACCAGGGATAACTGTCACAGTTGCCAGTGTGCTAATATCAGCTCTCAACCGAACTTTCAAGCCCTCAAATGGCTGGTTTCATAACTGACCACATGTGCAGTACCATGGCAACTGCAGATCTAAACAAAGGCTAAGATGGCCATCTTCTGCTGCAAAAGTATAGAAGAGTTTAGTTTTGCTTTAATTACTGTTCCCCACTTTCCTGTAGGCTCTTCACTATGTTCAGTTA
>NW_017307019.1:63228-111798 GCF_000935625.1 Nanorana parkeri | reverse complement strand
ACTCCTAGGAGCAGGAGAAGCTGACATTTCACCTCAGGGATGAGTCCTCAGGTGGAATGTGGGATGTCTAAAGTGAAATTGGGCGCCAGTCACTTTACGGATTTTATAATGCTTTGTTAGATACACTGCAAAAATAGGGAGAGAGGGTTAGGGCTGCAGACATCTAAGGATCACAGCACTCCAGATTCACCAAATGCTTTCCAGCTTCACAGAGTAGAGGGCCTTTAAACCGAAAATACGGTGACACTGTGTTAGAGCGCCATGGCTGAATGGCAGACATTTTGAAATCTCCCTGGGTGAGACACTAGACTTCTCCCTGAGGTCCAAGCCCATCCTGGCTTCTTCAGTACCTCCAGCAGATGAAGTTCCTCCCTGGTTCTCCATCCCTGGAATAATTCCTGACCCGGACTGGTCCACATCTGAACATCTGTAGGCCTCAGGCCTGATCAGACAGCACATATGTAACGCACCTCTCCCAGTCAGGAGGCAAGGGGGAGAAAGAAAGTCTCACATGGTCAGACCCAGATATTTATGTTCTCTCCCACCATGCACCACTGGCCATGAAACTCCTAGTGACTGGCTGAAGAGACATAGATACCCATAGCATTCTACTATTGGTTGATCTGCTCTGTGGGAAGGCTACACCCAGCAGCAGGCAGATGCAATCAATAACAGAATCCTTAGAGAAAGCTAAATGAGCATAGACTATACATTCAGCCAGACTTAATGCAGTCTCAGCAAACTAAATTGAAGTAGTCACCCCACATATGTTAAGGTGGCTACACACTGTTAAAGAACAAACATGCTTGAGCAATACAACAATGCAAAGAGAAAAGCAATAATTAAAAACATAGCACCAAAAACATCCAACAAAAAAAATCTGAATCCAGTAAAGTGATTTCTGATTGGCCGCCATGCATTGCTGCATTTTGCATAAATGTTTTGCTCTTTAATTATGTGCTGCCTTTCATTAGTTTATTGTAATTGTGGTTGTTATATACTTCATTGCAACCATTTTTATTATTTGCATTGATTTTTATCTGTACTTATTGGTCTTTCTGTCCAATAAGTACACAGTGGATGTTGCCTGAATCCTTGATGCAGAAAACGTCTTCAGGGCAGAGTTTATTTCTTGCCTTATGAAGAATAAAATATCACTCTGATAAATATGCTTAGATCCTTTTTCATAGCCAAAATCATAAAGATATCATTTTAGGTCTGTTACTTCCACCTTATCAGAAAGCATCACAACTACTAAATCATTTCACTCCTTTAGGATTTTTATCAGAAGACAGAGGCCATTCAGTTAATATATCTCAATTTCATTGTCACGAAGTGTGTGAGCTGACTTCAGAACTATGTAGAAAACGATGACAGAGTACAGATTTCTCTGATCAGACTATAATGATGTTTGCAATGTATATTTCTTCAAATAAATTGCAGTGTTATTAATTTAATATTTCAACTTTTAGACAGTAACGTAGCTCTGCATCATAAGTACATACGTACAAGTGTATTAGGCTTGAAGGATACTGATTTGTAGAGCGGAATGGACAATTATATGAATATTTCCATAAGAACATTTACTTAGTCTCAGTTACACATGCAATATGGAGATGTGAAGTGACAGCACAGAAGGCTGCTTGAAAAACAGGAACTATATTCACAGAATCTGTGAACTGCGATTGTAAAATAGGTCTTATTTTAGGAATAGAAATGTCCACATTTCAAACAGGCTGAAAACTTGAACAGTTAACAACAGAACAGCATGGGTGGCATTTCCCAGAATGCTGGGAGCCTGGCATTCATTCACAGTCAGGTTATGCTCACACCAGTAAATGTGATAATGTGTGTTGTGCTGATATGCTCTGACGTGCATTTTACACGCATTGCATTTTTTTCCCGTTTCAGTTTACTTGAATGGCAGATGGAGGTGAGTGCGCCAAAAAGGATTCATATAGGCCATTTTCCAATGCATTGTAACAGAGATTTTTGTCAGTAATAGATCCTGCTAAAAAACACAGGGCTTGTGTAGTTATGACCCTCTAAAGAGCGGCTGAGTATATAGGACCCTCCCAGGTGTTTCTCGCCGACCCACCAGCAGTGACCGCATGACCTGCAATCTTTGCTTGCATGTTTTATTTGCTCAAAGTCCAAGGAATAGAGGGATAAGGTTTACAGGACATCCAAACAGCTACAAAAAATTCCTTCCACTCAAATAGGGAAATAACTTCAGCCCCTCTCACAAACCAAGGATGTGCGTTTAAACCACTAAGCAAGCTTTATGAAGGTGATCTCCTTTGCTACTATCTTCCTATCTTCAACAGCCCTGCATAAGCCAATTTCTCCTTCCCTGGGACTGGAGTCTGACACTGATGAGGCTTACCTAGGCAGCAGACCTGGAAGGCAAAAAGGTTCTTCACAATGGACCTCTTCTTCATGGCAAAGGCAGTCCTCAGGTCATTTGCATTTGAGGACAGTGGCCTGTCATTGCATGGCAACAAATGGGCGGAGCCAGCCATGACATCACGGCTGAATCCGCCCATTTGTTGTCATTTGGCCAGCATCAGTCAAAATGTAATTTTGCAGTGTGATAGTTTGTTGCATGCAGTCGAGTTGGCGGGCTTTGGCTGTTTTTTATTTTGGTGAGTCAGAGGCGGCGTGGACATTGCTGGGCGACGTGATTGACCCTGGATTAGTCTGTTGGATCATTTTGCTCCATTGTTTTGGGGTTTTTTTTAATTAAAGGAATAGTCAAAAACTTTGTTTGTGTTTTTTGTTCAATTGAAGTATTTTGTCTACAAGTCTGGTCTCTTTATTTACATTTTCATTTAACCCTTTAGGGCACATGTGTCAAACTCAAGGCCCAGGGGCCGAATCCGGCCCACCAGGCAATTTCCTAGACTTCTACTTTCAGATCTAGGTATTAAGTTATTACTAAAACCAGTGATAATCGAATGCAGAGGCAATTATGATAAAGATTAGATACAATTACATAGTCTTACAGATACCTTTGAGGGCAACCATAATGTTGATGCAGCCCACGATTAAATTGAGTTTGACACCCCTGCTTTAGGGAATGAGTAGGAGTACCCGTACCCCACCCACGAGAGTAACCGGACCAATGATGAGACCCCGCACCGCCTCCTAAAACCTCACACAGCCCAGCATAGACCCTACACAGCCCACCTGAGTCCCCGCACAGCCTTGTGAGACCCTACAGAGCCCACCGTAGACCCCACACAGCCTTCTGAGACCCCACAAAGCCCACCATAGACCCATAGACCCCTTACAACCCAGCATAGACCCTGCACAGCCCAACATAGACCCCAAACAGTCTCCTAAGACCCCGCACAACCACACAGACACCATAGACCCCAAACAGCCTCCTAAGACCACGGACAACCACGTAGCCTCCTAAGACCTCATACAGCCCACCATAGACCATGCACAGCCCATCATAGACCCTGCACAGCCCATCATAGACCCTGCACAACCCAGCATAGACCCCACACCACAGACCACACACAGTCCATCATAGATCCAGCACAGCCCTCTGTATACCGTGCACAGCCAACCATAGACCCAACACAGCCCACCATAGACCCGGCACAGCAATCCATAGACCTTGCACGGCCCACCATAGACCCCGCATGGCCCACCATAGACCCCGCACAGCCCACCATAGACCCCGCACAGCCCACCATAGACCCCGCACAGCCCACCATAGACCCCGCACGGCCCACCATAGATCCCACGCTGCCCACCATAGACCCTGCACAGCCCATCATAGACCCTGCACAGCCCATCATAGATCCCACACAGCCAACCGTAAATGCCACACAGCCCACTGTAGACCCTGCACAGCCCTCCATAAACCTCGCACAGCCTCCTAAGACTCCACAAAGCTTACCATAGACTCTTCACAGCCCACCAGCCTTCTGAGACCATGCACAGTCTTCTGAAACCCTGCCCAGCCTACTGAGACCCCTCACAGCCACCTGAGACCCCCCAGAGCTCCCTGAGACCCCGCACAGCCTTCTAAGACCCTGTACAGCCTCCTGAGACCTTGCACAGCCACCTGACATACTGCACAGCCCTCCTAAGATCCTATACAGCCTCCTAAGACCCAGCACAGCCTCTTGAGACCCCACACAGCTTCTTTAGACCCTGTACAGCCCACCACAGACCCCACACAGCCCACCACAGACCCCGCACAGCCTTCTAAGACCCCCACACAGCCCACCATAGACCCCACACAACCCATCATAGACCCCACACAGTCCACCATGGACTCCGCACAGCCCCCAATAGTCTCTGCACAGCCCACCATAGACCCCCACACAGCCCACCATAGACCCTGCACAGCCCACCAGAGACTCTGAACAGCCTACTAAGTCCATGCACAGCCTCCTAAGACCCCACACAGCCTCCTAAAACCACACACAGCCCACCATATACCCTGCACCATAGACCCGGCACAGCCCAACATAGACCCTGCACAGCCCAACATAGACCCTGCACAGCCCAGCATAGACCCCGCACAGCCCATCATAGACCCCATTCAACCCACCATAGAGCCCACAGTCCACTATAGACCCCACACAGCCCAGCATAGACTCTGCACAGCCTTCTTAAGACCCCGGACAGCCTCCTAAGACCCCGCACAGCCCACCTTAGACCCAGCACAGCCCACCATAGACCCTGCACAGCCCAGCATAGACCCCGCACAGCCCATCATAGACCCCATTCAACCCACCATAGAGCCCACAGTCCACTATAGACCCCACACAGCCCAGCATAGACTCTGCACAGCCTTCTTAAGACCCCGGACAGCCTCCTAAGACCCCGCACAGCCCACCTTAGACCCAGCACAGCCCACCATAGACTCTGCACAGCCTTCTTAAGACCCCGGACAGCCTCCTAAGACCCCGCACAGCCCACCTTAGACCCAGCACAGCCCACCATAGACTCTGCACAGCCCACCATAGACTCCGCACAGCCTACCATAGACTCTGCACAGCCTCCTAGGACCTAAAACAGCCACCTGAGACCCCCCCAGAGCCTCCTGAGACCTTGCACAGACTCTTTAGACCCCACAAAGTGACTTGAGACCTCTCACGGCCTCCTAAGACCCCGGACAGCCTCCTAAGACACCGCACAGCCCACCTTAGACCCAGCACAGCCCACCATAGACTCTGCACAGCCCACCATAGACTCCGCACAGCCTACCATAGACTCTGCACAGCCTCCTAGGACCTAAAACAGCCACCTGAGACCCCCCAGAGCTTCCTGAGACCTTGCACAGCCTCTTTAGACCCCACAAAGTGACTTGAGACCCCTCACGGCCTCCTAAGACCCCGTACAGCCTCCTGAGACCACGCACAGCCACCTGACACACCGCACAGCCCTCCTAAGACCCTATACAGCCTCAGAGTATGTAACTTTAGATTATTTTGCAATGATATATAATGCATTTCTGAGTTTTGTAGTCCTCTATAGCCGGTTGCCATTCTGCATTGCTGTAAAATGTATTGCTGGTATTTGCAGTCCCCTACAGCTCATGGTATTCTGCATTGCTGTATAATGTATGGCTGGGATGGTGGGTGTTTCCGATTTCTCTGCCTACAGGCTGCCGAAAATGTAATTCCGGCCCTGAGTTTAATTAGGGAGGAGAAAAATGATTGCACAGTTGAGGTGGGAGGGCTTCTTTTGACAGGGACTGGAGAAAGAGATGGGACTGGAAGGGTGATCTTTGTTTGGTGCATGGATGGTGCTGTTGGGTATTTGTTAAAATCAGATACATTCGGGAGATAGGTAAGTAACGCGTGACTTGCAGGTCAGGGTTTGGGGAAAAAAAGAAAAACATTCAGAGAAGCATGCGGTGTGAGTGAGAGAAGGGGGCAGAATCAGGTGACTAATGCACAGTGTTTATTGACAGAATGGAACTGCTATTATCTGTGATACAGACTAATGATTGTGCTGAAAGGGAAGTGATATACAAAAAGAGACCGTTATAGTGTAAAAAGCTGAGCAGTGCATGGAGAGATAAGAAAGAAAGGACAAAAACACTATAAGTACTGGATATAAATAGGGATATATATGAATAAATGTACAGATATGTTTACTGTACATACATACCCACCCATCTATAAACATTGGGGCTTGGAGAACATAAATACAATGGTGGGTGTGGGCTCAGATAAAAGGAATTAGTGGAGCAGTGTTAGGATAGACACTGGTGGAAGAAGAGTGCGAGTGGCTGATTGCATAATAGGGAAAAGTGGTGGGGACAGTCATATGAAAAGGAGGTGTCTGTAATATGGAAAAAAAGCTAATGTGTAAGAGCAAGAACATGTTTCAAACATGGCTGTGTGTGAAAGACGAGATGGTGAAAATATTGAGATCATAGAACTATGTGAGATGTGAAATGCAAAAGACTGGGTGTTATGAGAGGCCTTTTTGGGCTGTTGGGCACCCAAAGACCCCTTCTCAGGTCAACCATTGTTTACAGTATTATTTGTGTATATTATTTGGTTTATTACTTTTGGTTATTGTTAAAGTTGTTTGGTTTAATAAAAGGGCTGCTGTGGCCGTTAAAATCAATGTCGCGCAGTCTTTGTGTTTATTGGGGTTTTAACGGAGGGACAAAAAATTGACGAATCCATCAGTCAAGCCTAATCTGTTATTAGACCGATGCTTATTTAGTCCTTGCCTAGAGGTTTGTATAGTTTTGCCCAGATATTGTAAATTGCAAGTGCAGGACAAAACTTATTTTACATATTTGGATGAACAGTTAAGCGATGCTACGATAGGCTAGCTTGCCCCTATGCTGGTGGAAACGATTGTTTTGGTACCAGAATTGAGTGCACTACAAGTAAAGCATTTTGTACAGCTACATTTAAAGCATCCGACTGTTTAGTCTCTGTTGGAGCCTCTACATCTCTATTAGGCATTATTTTGCTAGGTGTTGATATATTCTTCAGAGTATAGGCTCTGTGGAAGGTCACCTTAGGATTTTTTGGAAATTCTTTTTTGAGGAGAAGATCAGAAGTAAGTATATGCCAGTGCTCAGAAAGAATATATTTTATCTTCTTATGTTGGCCTTTGTAATGAAGCTCAACTTATGCATAGAACTTTGCACTTACTGTTTACATGTTTTTTTTAGACAACTGCCTTTGGTAAAAGTACTAGTTTTTCTCATGGCTCCTTCAAACAGCTTTTGTGGGTATTTTTTTCCACTTAAAAGCCTCTAGAAGGTTAGAGAAGAAGAAGAAGAAATTGGGGGAGGCTTCAGGTTGGAAGTTTAACCCTTTCCCAAAACAAGAGGAAAATGGGGGGATTCTTATGCCAATATCCCAGAAGGAGCACAACATGATGTTAAAGGATGTGATCTGCAACAATCTCTTTGCTAAGGTTTACTCAGAGTAAACCTTTCAGGGAGAAAATGCCTCTCTCGCGGACGTCAGGGAGCCGCTATCTATTAGAGGGAGACTTCCTGAACATCAGGGAGACTTGAGATCTCTGCATTTACTGATGGTAAAAGAATCCTCCACATTGGAGGCATAGCTGCAGGGAGAAAACCTGTGGTCATAAGCAGCCTGCCCATCCACAATACAGGGGGAAGAGCAGGCACCAGCACATGGAGGAGGGATCCGTTAGCAGCAGTATTGGTGTGTTACCAATGAGGAGGAGGATTATTTGTTTTGTAAATGCTTCAAGGGGGACGTTTCACCTCTCCCCAATACAAGAGGAAAATTATGCAGAGATCTTTTGTCCCGATTCAAGAGTGAGAATATAGCACTCCACTCTGGGGCAAATTTCCTTCCTTTCAATTTAAGAGAATAAACATTAGAGTGCCTTTATTTCACTGAAAAAAAGCCCTGAAAATATAGTAGTGAGCATGCGCACAGTATTTAAACACTTTCATTAGACTGCTTTTTCAACAGGACATATACCAGCCAGTGTTTAAGAACAAAAACAACATAAAAGAGTATTCATCTCACTGGAAAAAAAAAAGAAATATTCTAGTGAGTACATTTAAGCACTTTTACTGAATGCTAACCCCCCAAAGGCTGCTTTTTTGAGGAGGCGTCTGACACATAGGAAAACCCCCATGATTGACCCTTCTGAGCCACCTGACCACAGGTCAGAGGCCAGGAAGTGCATTGTTGATAATTAGTTGCTATCGTTGCAAACAGCCACATTAGTTTACTATTTTCTTAAACTATGAATGACTTGGGTTTGGGTTGAACTCATGGTCGACTCAAACCTGGAGCTCATCCTTGAAGCCTCAAGGATAAATGTCTCCTTGGTTAGGATTTGTTATTTTTCCTCATGAACAGAACAAGTCTTTTTTAAAAAAAAGAAAGACACCCCCATCCTTTTTGTGTGTCCCTTTCCCCCCACCCTAAAAAAGTAAAAAAAAAAAAAAAAGTTCTACACTAACTCCAGGGGGCAGCCTAGGCTCAGAGAAAGTGAGTTAAATTACACTGGCCATCATTCATCACTGTGGGGGACATCTCCAGATTCAAGATTATTATAAAGAGTATTGTAACAAAAGCTGAATTTTTTATTTTTACTATTTTCAGGCTATTCATTTAATTTTTTTAAGCTAGAGTTCAGCTTTAATAATTGAACCTCTATTTCTCATAAATGATGATTTTATGAATAGTAATTTATTTGCACCAGGATTTACCTTCTTTTTCTGCTAATTTTTGACTCATCATACAAAATCACTCTGGACCAGCTATGGACCAGCGATTTGCACTTCAATAGCTTATTTAGAGTGTAAAGGTGACACTAGGGGTCTTTTGGACCCCCAGGATCACCTTAAAGAGTACCTGTCACTGCCAGTATGCTATCACATGGGGGCTTGTAATCCCCCCCTATGTGATAGCAGTTAAAGTAAAGTTTAAAAAAAACTTAAAAAAATAATATTAAATAAATTAAATGTAAAAATATTTTTTAAAAGATCTATAAAGCCCCCCCCCCCCTTCATCAGGGCTTAGAAAAAAAGGATGATGTGAAAGGACACACAAGGAAGTATAACCATAGGGATCTATATTGGGTCCGATATGCATGCTCCTTATAATTACAGCTATCTGCCACTAACTATATTATATGACCTGCAATGATAAGGCACATGCATATCAGAGCCAATATAGATCCCTTTGGTTATAATTCTTTGTGAGTACTTTTGAGTCCTCATTTTTTTTTCTCAATAAACAGGTACCCCATTGCACACCAGACCGGAATCCCACTGTAGTATGTAAAAGGGTGATGGAATGGCGTGCAGTTAGCGCAGCACAAATTCAAACGTAGAGGAGGTAGTCACCCACACAAAAGGTCCAATACATCAATACATCCTTTTATTGATGGCAGATACACAAGGCATCACAAATATGAACAATGTTTCGGGACCTACCGAGGTCCCTTCATCAGGCAAATAACATAGTGACCTAATTTTTTTCTAAGACCTGATTAAGGTGGAGTATTGTTGCTCCCAAATCGCTTTCAATTTTTGGTTGGGTGCCTGTTTCTGTATATATATATTGTGGCAGCAGGCAAATGGGGATGTCTGTGTTCAGGTGCAATAATGAAGTTCTTCCTCTAGGGGGAAGTGCCAATAGGGCTGAAGGCTCTGAGGTAACAAGCCCAGCTGAAGCTATCTGGCATGTTAGGGACTCTACAAGAAGTCCCAGCCTCCTAAGAGAAGAGCCCCACCCTAGAACCAGACTGTGTCTCTGGTGGACTGGGGACCAGACAGCCTGTGTGGCAATCCGCCTGTGTGGCAATCCGCCTGTGTGGCAAAACAGCAGCCTGTGTGGCAATCCACCAGTGTGGCAATCCGCCTGGGTGGCAAAACAGCAGCCTGGGTGGCAAAAAGCAGTCCTCCTGTGTGGCGAAAAGACAAGCCTGTGTGGCCAGTGGACGTTTAAGTTAAAGTTCCAACCTGAAGTCGGTGAGACTGAAACATTTTATATTGCCGAAGGGAAAAGCTACATTTCGTGTTTAACTTGTTGGTATATATATATACATATATATATATATATACAGTATATATATACACACTTTAAGTCACTTCCAGGTACCCATCAAGGGAGGCATGTCTGAGAGAGCCGGCTTTTTCCAGAGCTAATGAACTTGTTTTGAAAACCTCCTTATTTTGGATCATTTGACCTGAAATTCCAGCGCCTCTCAATCATTTCTTTCTAGGTGAGAGAAAATATAACTCTTTGAAGTTGATTCATTGCTGATTGGGTTTCCTGCCAAAATGATAAAACCAATGACAGGTCAGTACAATCTAGACTTTTCCTCAGCCATATCTTCTCCCTTCATTGATTCTGCAAATACAAACAGGGACAGCAGAACCTATACACAGGGTCCTCAGATATCTTAAATGACCCTCTCAGGAAACTCCTAATCTGCATACTTGGCCCTGAGTTAGTGACTTGTGGCTACTGGATTAGAATGACAGCCAGGGAACTAGTGTTTTTTTTAAACAGGAGGTCAGCAATGGCAAATTGTAAGTATTAACAAAAACTTCAACAACTTTTAATTTGCAAACTGTGATTTTTCAGAAAAGAGGAATGTAAACTGTAATAATATATATTTTTTCCTTTGCTAAACATCCACTTAGAATGTTCTTCTCTGCGGCAGAACCATTTTTCATTTATGCTTACTGTTCCTGTTTTCCTTGACATTTTATTTTAAAACCTCCCCCCAGTTCAATGAGCATAGAGGTCGTGTGTAAGTGTTCGTCATGTGACACGTTTTACATCTCTTGGAAACATAATTGAATTTAACAGCTCTCTGTGAATATACTACTAGGCTCGGGGCTGGCACCTTCTGCAGCGTCACCCTTTGCTTTGTTTTACCTACCGTGAGAGTAAAATCTTAAATCCAGATATAACTGTAATCTATGCACACACAAAATAATGGAAGAAAAACATTTTTTTAAATATTTCCCATAAGAAGAAAGAAAAATAAATAGAGAGAAAGTTCTGATGCTTCGTTTTCCCTGCAGCATTTAATCACAACTTCAAAGTTTAATTGCTCTTTTCATCCATCCCAGCAGAAAATAACAGTAATGGAAAGAGACAGGTCCAAAGATTAATTGTTTTTTTTTCTTGGCATGTCCTTGCAAGGAGATAACCCTGTCTTATGGAAGTCATTACAAAGAGAGATACAAAGTTGGCTCCTATCTAACCCTCCCCTGGCCTGGACCTTATTCATCCTACAGCAGCCAGCAAATATTAATATTGTCAGCTGTTTCAAGGGAGTATTCCAACACCTTCCTGACAGATCATGCCTTGCCTGCTCTCTCCACCTTTTTGTCAATCAAAACATTTGTTGTCAAAAAGCAAGGAAGTCATGGCAGTGAGTTACTACTACTAGCATCCTAACAGCCGTAAAGTGCTACGGGTCGAAAACAGGTAATTTGCAAACATAATAATGAATGAAGCAAAAAAAAACAACAAAAAACAGACACATACATATGACATGTGTATGAGTGTGTGTATTGTTCTTTTGTTAATTTTTCACATCTGTTTACATCCCATTAGTTTTTCCTTAACTATTTACTGTATCTTAAAAAAGCAAGATAAAATATATAGATAATTAAAAGATACAATACCAAAAAACAGCCTTTGTTGTGATATTTAGCTTCAATCCAGAGATTTCTCCTGCAGTACTTTTTTTCTGCCACTAGATGGCCAGCATTACTCAACCCACTTCCTCTGAGCCCGGATCATCCTGGACATGCTCTTGCCAGTGAATAGATAGCGAAAGGAAAAGCAGCACAGAGATCAGCCTGTCCTTCTGTCACTCTGCTTTTTCTTCCTATCAGCATGCTTCTTATTAACACATGAACTGATTGGCTCCTTGTGCTGCTACTTCCTCTCACAATTCAGCTCGGATTTACAGAGACTGCAAGAAGCTGATACTAGGTCAAATTCAGGTGTATAAATTGCTTTGATTCAAATTATACATGTAATAGCGTATTAATGATTACAGAACGGCATTAATTGAGCCTTTTATATCTGCCAAGCATTCAGATTTAAAAAATAGTTTGATGAATAAAATGTGAGTTTGAATTTTCCTTACATGAAATCAATTAGAGAGGGCTCTGGATTGTGCAGCACATCACCTAATTTATTAAAGAATAAAAGACAAATATTGCACTTCCAACTTCAAAGCTTGATAAATAGCATATCAAAGGCTATGGTTCCCAGGGAACAATGTTTAACAGTGCTGCAGTGCTGAATAAAAAACAATAATAAAGAACCATCCTCTTATTTTTGGCATATGTGATGGAATGAGACATGAGATTACCTTCTAAAAAGGCTCTATAGTACGATGCACTAGTTCAGTTGGAGGGCTTTTTAAATCCTTTAGTCACTTCTCACCATAACCTTACCAGTTATACTTACTTATTGTCCAAAAAACCCTACTCCATAGAAGCCATGGTTTCTATACACTGTACTAATAATGACCAAAAAAACAATTATGTGCAATTGGAATAAATTACTATATTACTATAGTATCTGAACTATACAGCAGCTGTTCTGTCTGCACAGTTGGCCATTGTGACATACAGGGATGATTTTCATGGCTCTGTGCACCAGTGGTGGAACTACCGCCGGTGCAGGCGGTGCGGGCCTAGGCCTGGGGGGGGCCCAGCACAGTCCCAGCATCGGATCGGTACCCAGCGGCCAGCGGACCCCCCCATCTCTGCGCCGAGAGTGTCGGATCATCCGTTCATCCGACACTCCCGGCGCTGGGGGCAATGTGTATCAATAGGGGGCAATGTGTATAGAGAGGGGGGCAATGTATATAGAGAGGGGGGCAATGTATATAGAGAGGGGGGTGTCAATGTATATATAGAGGGGGCAATGTGTATCGATAGTGAATTATAGGAAAGTAACTGAGATACAGCCAGGCAGTAATTTTCCAGGGCTGTATTTACGCTTACACACACACACACATCCATGTCCACTATACAGTATATTTGCAACAAAATCACGTACAGTTGCGTTGCTGAGGAAGAGTTGGTTGCGGGTGCTGCTGCAATATGGCTGCTTAAAGCAATCCAGCAGACATTTCTGCTCCTCTCGAAGCAATGTGGCAGCTGCAGTTTCTTGAAGCCAACATTTTCTCAACCCTTTTAGGCTATTTAAGGATCCCTGCAGGAAGCAAGGTAATATTATTGCTTCCCGTTCTTTTCATTTACGCTACATATCAGTTTTTAATTTCTCTCACTCTTCTCTAGTTTTCATTGGATATTTCTTTCTTTAATATCTTTAGAGGATGTTGCTTTCATGGGAATTAACAGAATTTACATAATTATAGGATTTCAGCTATCAATTGTGAATGGTAATTATGTATATTGCTTTAACTCACTATGAATTTAAGTTATTAAGAATTTCCACCATTAGCTCTTGTGGAGAGTGCATTTAATGACAATCAGGGATATTTGCATACATTTGTGTATGTTGTTATTTATCAACATTAGCAATGTACATTTTTCCTTGATTAGAACACTTAACACTTTTTCATACCCAGGTCCGACTAGATCACATTGAGATTGCATTAAAATCTAAGCGGTTCCCAGGAGTAAAATGCAGTCAGCTACTGCAATGGAACCACAGCAAACATTTGAATTGTCATACAAATCAGATAGGATCCATTCATAACTGTCAACAGCAGTGTAGTGTGATATATTTAACACAACCTGCATGAACCTTACTGCATCACTCTCTTATAAATTAATGTTTAACACAGCAAAAAGCACACGTAGTGTGTTTGACAGCCATATAATGCAGCATACTATTAGGCGGCAGACCATTACTATAAGAACATTCGCAATGCAAGCAGGAAAACACCTGAATCCAGCCAGACCCATTGGAGTTGTTTTAGGTGTTATATATTTAATGGTGTTGTTTGTTTTAAATTATCTTTAAAAATGTGGGTATTATGTTATACATTATATTATTATGTAGTTTATCTATATGCACTTAGGTCACAACAACAAATTCTGTAGATTTGTTTGTGCTACCATTTTGCCCTAGCTTGGAGCCAGAATGTACCCTGAAAATTTGGTTCTGTATATTGGAACATTGTGACGCTAATGAGGTCTTACAAACCCAAACAGTGTGAAGGTAATAGGAAATTATTAATTAATTATTTAAATTGTGTTACTGAACTTCCCTGCTGTATGGTAAAACCCTGCTGTATGGTTTTACCATACAGCAGGGAAGTGACCATGGCAATGAAAGCAGACTGTCCCGGCAAGCAAAGCCAGCAAAAGTCAGTAGCATTGGAAAGGAACTTCTTTGCAACACCCTAAAGAAGGAAGGTGTGACAATAAGGAGGCCTGATGACCCCAAACTGTGTGAAATCATATTGAACACAGTGCCACCCTAGTTTTCCATAATTTGCAAGCCAGAGACAAAACAAACAGATTTAAATGTTATGTGCGTGGTGTAGAGGCGATCACTTTAAAAGTCAAAAGTCAAAATCACTTTAAAAGTCAAAAGACCAAATGTATACCCCCTTGAAAAAACAACCAGGTCAAAACCTATAACAATCAGTTATACAACAAATTTATAGGGGATAATTTTTACAGCGCTCAGAACCTTTCTTTGAATCTAAACATACTAAAAAGTGCTAAATAGTATTTTAGTGTAAATGCAAACAAACCATTTATATACCTATACTGTTGTATAGATTATGTGAAATCTATGTGTAAATTAAGAAACTTGTAATACATAAATTACATTATAACATAAACATAATTCCAAAAGAATCTAAATAATACAAATATATGATCCAATAGCAGTGAAACAAAAAACGGTAGTGAAATATAAGATAAAACAGAGGAGGAAAAAACTCCTTTCCAGATCCGTGTCCTTTCCAGATTTCCAAGTCCCACAACTGTATGTAAAAACAAATAAATGTGCTCCTTAATGTGCTTCACAGAAGAGGTTCCCCTAATGGGTATCCACCCCATGCAAAAGTGAGTGCATACCCATACAAATCTATGCTGCAATGTCCAAAAGGTAAATAAAACCAATTAGATTTCCTATGCAAAATATTATATTTGGTCTTCATGAAATCATAATTTCATTCTGTGCCATAATATGTTGATTGTCAGATTGCAAAACCTTGTCAGATGTGAATGTAGATGTATTTAGGAAGACTGGTTTGTCTGCTGAACATCATAAACCACATTTTAACCCCTGGCAGCACACCCCTCAAACCCTTGGATTGGTTATGTTCTGTAAATGCCATTTTCAGCAACCAAAAAAGATGACTGAAAACTCAGCGGCTCCTAATACCACTGACACTATGACGGATTACTAATAGTCATTCATGAGAGCCAATTACTTTAATATGGGATTGGACCTACTCTGCAGCATGTTGCATGGAACCAAAGACCAAGCGATCTTTAAGTATTTTTCACTTTATCATTCCCGTTTATTTTATTGTTGCTTATTTTCTCTTTTGCCATCTTTTCTGCAATTGTTTTCTTGCACTGTTTTCTTTTCTTTTCATCAAAACAATTTTTTTAAAATCGTTATGCTAAATCTCTAAATGCTCTAACCAGTGTAAACCAATGTAAAACAAATTAAAGCCTCTTTGAAGAAAGCTACAGTAGTTAAAACTCTGTTACATAACTGGCAGGGTGTGGCAGCAAGTGTCAGACATTTCTGAAAAGGTCACAATTGCTACAGCAGATGCTGTGAACAATGCATTTTTCCATTAACACACCTGGTGTGGGCTACCATTGGTGTGTGTAAACAATGCAGTTATCCTGCCCTAATCATGATCATTCTGTGTGCTGGTGCTTAAATTGTTATCCCACGAGCTGGCAAACCCCTGCTCAGGGTAGGGCTGAGAGTAATATCGTCTCAGATAGAATTACTTAAAATGTGTCTAAACTCAAGAACAATAAGGTAATACTGTATATTGCTGCTTACCAGACCAGTGGTGGCTTCATTTGTTTTCTTTTCTAATACTTTTTTCTTTTCACCTAGTTATTCTGCCTGTAACACACTTCCTGTCCTAGGTAAACTCACCCTTTACATCCGTTTGTTGAGCGTTTCTGTCCTGAATGAAGCTGCCATTCGTTGTATCCAGCCTCTGTCAGGTTGCGCTAGCTGAGAAGCCCACTGCACATTTTGCATATCCTGTCAGAAGCTGGATACGGCGAGCACCTGTTTAAATGGTAACAGATGCTCGCTGTATTACTTCTTCTAGCAAAGGAGAGAGGAGGCTGAGCTCTTTGGTGGATTCAGGTAAGGGTCATTTATTTCTTTTTTCTTTTTCTCCTAATGGCGGGTGAGGCCGCCCAAGGCCTACGCCTCTGTTTAGTCCAGTAGCAGATAAATGATGACATACTTCATCATGGTGAGGGTTTGTTTTTATGGATATTATGAGTATGATAATGTATGCCACCCTTCTGGAACACATGTAGATTAGCTGACTGTTAAGTTGATCTAATGAATTAACAAGTGTTTCTCTATATGAATGGATTTTCTATTATGGCCAGTCAATATCGACACACCTTTAACAGTTTATTCTGTTAATTTGGAGGAAAAGAGGAAAATAACCATAAAAAGCATAAATGTTATAGTTACATAGTATTTGAGGTTGAATAAAGACATTAGTCCATCAAGTCCAACCTATTAGGATCTCATTCTAGGAGTACCCGTACCCCTGTATATTACGGATAGTTACATAGTATTTGAGGTTGAATAAAGACATTAGTCCATCATTAAACCTCATCTGCCACATTAATGCCCAGATGAGGTTTAATGTCGATAAATGCAAAGTAATGCACTTTGGACATAAAAATAAACAAATGGGTTATACAATTATGGGTATGCCGCTAGGGAAGTCAGAAATGGAGAAGGATTTTGGGGTCATTGTAGACCACAAACTGAAAGGTAGCTTTCAGTGCCTTTTATTAGAAAAAAAGTAAATAGAAAAAAAGTAAACATGGATACAAATAAAACAGAGGAAACAAATAAAGGGGAAAATAGTGGGCTCGCTCCAGTCACCAGTGTAAATTCAGACAATATAGTACACCCTATGGCCCAAATTAATTAATTAATTAATAATTAGGAATGAACAACTGATATCAAGGCAAAACAAAAAAAGTAGTGGGAAACAAGAAAGAAGTAAACGTTTATCCCATAACAAGACAGGAATTAAATGTATGTACACCAGCACTATTAGTCTAGCTAATAAATTAGAAGAGCTTGAACTTATGTTGCTCGAAGAGGACTTCGATATAGTGGGAATAGCGGAAACCTGGCTAAACAGCGTACATGATTGGGCTACTAATATAGAGGGGTACAACCTGTTCAGGAGGGACAGAGGGGGGAGAAGGGGGGGGGGTATGCATTTATGTTAAAAATAATAAAAAAATGCATATAAGGGACGATATCGCGTCAAATACTGTAGTGGAGAGGACGTGGAATCCTTATGGCTAGATCTAGATATGACGGACGCTGGGCGTAAACCTATTGTGGGTGTTTGCTATAAACCACCAAATATAGGGGAGGGGGAGGAGGCTCATGTACACTCCCAAATAAAAATAGCTGGGAAGCAGTGCAATGTAGTAGTGATGGGCGATTTCAATTACCAGGACATAAATTGGGTTAATGATACCTCAGGTTCGACAAAGACGGGCCGATTTCTGAACATGTTGCGAGACAATTTCATGGAGCAGATGGTTGAGGTTTCAACTAGGAAAAATGCCATCCTAGATTTAATTATTACTAATAATGCAGAGCTAATTGAGGATATTGTAATTGGGGAGACACTGGGTAACAGTGATCACAATGTGATTACTTTCAATATTGGACACAGGAAAGGGAAGCGGGCTGGTCGGACAAGAACCCTAAATTTCAGAAGGGCTAACTTTGATAAACTGCGCCACCTAGTGGGGAACATCAACTGGGAAAAATTATTTCACAAACTGAAATCGGACCAAAAGTGGGAATGTTTTAAAAACACATTATATATTGCCATTGCCAAGTGTATACCGTTAGGTAATAAAAGTAAATTATCGCAAATTAAGCCTGTATGGCTAAATAAAAATGTAAAGCAACACATCAAAGAAAAGCGAGTGGCATTTAGAAAATATAAGATGGAGGGGACGGCATTGGCGTTCCATAACTATAAAGAATGAAATAGAAGATGCAAACAAGTAATCGGGGCAGCTAAAATAGAGTGTGAAAAGCACATCGCCACCGTTAGTAAAAAAAAAAATTCTACCAATACATAAACAGTAAAAAGGGGATAAAGGAGCAGATAGGCCCAATAAAGGACGAAAACAGGAAGTTAGTCCCAAATGACAAGGAGAGGGCCGAGGTGCTGAACACTTTTTTCTCCTCAGTATACACTCACGAAAAAGACGGGTTTCATGTTCAAGATAAAACACATAGTTCTACAAAAAATATACCGCAGTGGTTGACGCAAACCAGGATACAACAAAGACTTAAGCTACTTAATGCAAATAAAGCATTGGGACCAGATAACCTACACCCCAAGATACTTAAGGAACTAAGCGAGGTTATAACAAAACCATTATTCATCATTTTTAAGGAATGGTATAGTTCCAAGTGACTGGCGGAGGGCTAGGGTAGTTCCAATATTCAAAAAGGGTGCAAGATGCCAACCTGGGAACTACAGACCAGTTAGTCTTACATCGGTAGTTTGTAAACTGTTAGAGGGAATGATTAAGGACTATTTGGTTGAATTTGTTCAGGATAACGGTATAGTTAATGATAATCAGCATGGGTTTAGGAAAGACCGTTCCTGTCAAAATAACCTGCTAACTTTCTACGAGGGGGTAAGTAGAGATCTGGATAGAGGGAGGTCTGTGGATGTGGTATATCTGGATTTCACAAAGGCTTTTGATACGGTACATAGATGGAAGGGCGTGTACATGGATAGAGAACTGGCTAAAGGAACGGGTACAGAGAGTATCAATAAATGGCGCCCTTCCAGACTGGGCTAGTGTCATGAGCGGTGTGCCTCAGGGTTCTGTGCTGGGCCCCATGCTATTCAACCTATTTATTAACGACATCGGGGAGGGTATAAACAGCAATATTTCAGTGTTTGCTGACGATACGAAAATCGGGAGGGTAATTGAAATGGACCAAGATTGTATAACATTGCAGGAGGACCTGGACAAAATAGGGGAGTGGGCAACTATATGGCAGATGAGGTTTGATGTCAATAAATGCAAAATTATGCACTTTGGGACTAAAAATAAGCAAATGGGTTATACAATTATGGGTGTGCTGCTAGGGAAGTCAGAAATGGAGAAAGACTTGGGGGTCATAGTAGACCATAGACTAAATAATAGATTACAGTGCCATGTTGCTGTAAGCAAAGCTAGTAGAGTCCTGTCCTGTATCAAGAAGGGAATGTTTTGCAAGGACAAGTCCATAATTTTGCCACTGTACACATCATTGGTTCAGCCTCACCTGGAGTATGCAGTCCAGTTTTGGGCACCAGTACACAGAAAGGATGTCCTGGAGCTGAGGGCAACTAAACTCATTAAGGGAATGGAGGACCAGAACTATGAGACACGGCTACTAAATTTAAATATGTTCACGCTGGAAGTAAGGAGATTAAGAGAGATATGATTTTCATGTACAAGATGTTCAATGGTCAAAGCCACATTACCAAAAAACTCTTTACGCTTAACTGCATAACAAAGACTAGAGGCCACCACCTAAAATTTGTGGAAAAAAAATTCCAACACAATGGGCGAAAGGGGTTCTTCTCAGTTAGAGCGGTTAGGGTTTGGAACTCTCTGCCGACTGGCAGTGATTTCAGCAAATAGTGTGGAATCATTCAAGAAGCTTTTGGACGATTTCCTGAGTGACCATAATGTACAGGGGTACATGTACTCTTAAGAATGAGATGAAACAGGGACCTATACATACACACACAATAGGTTGGACTTGATGGACTTATGTCTTTATTCAACCTCAAATACTATGTAACTATGTAACCCCTATAGTTCCTTTACACCGATTGAGAAGCTCTGTGCTAAAAGATCCAGTTAGACTCAAGGTTGGGTAAACTTTTTAATTTCATGGTCCAGGGTCCAAATACTCAACCTGTAGCCTGAGTGCTGCAGCCAGGCTCAATATACTTATTGTGGGACTCACTAAACTTGACTACTAAGAATTCAGTGTTTTTCCTGCCAAGGTGTCCCCTGTCACATTCTCCCAGTCTTTAACTGTCCCATGTAGCATATATACATATTCTCTGACCATCTTCTGTAGCATGGCCATGCTATCTGACAGCCTTCTGTAAGATTGCAGATGATAAATAAAATGTGCAGCTCTTCTGTAATGTCAAGGTCCTCAAGCAAGGGTACCTACATTTAGACAGTGGAGCCCTACTGCAGAGTGTCAGTTATATTAATCATGAAGAAAATTAAACTGGATCAGAAGTGGACTTGTAGCTCATAGAAACTAAAAAATGGTCTGTTTCAATTTAAAAGAGAATGAACATGAATAGTAGCTATGGCAACAACTCTGCTTTTGCTCCTGTTTTCCCTAAATGAGCTCTCAAACACATTAATATAGAGATAGTGTCTATTCTGATCTTTCCTTGTCCCCGAGGAGGTTATATTTAATATAGTGGGCTTGTTTAAAAGGGCAATGTAGAGAGCAATGATGCAAAGTGCAACAAACCAAGAAACTTTCTTTTCACTTAAATAAATGTGGGCTGGTTAGAATAATAAGGAATGCTTGCTGACAGGTTGCTTTTGGTTACTACGCGCTTAATGTAAACTTTTGGGAGCAGCAAAAACCATACCCTAGTTATGGTATGTTATTTATTTTATTTTGCTTTACACACTTAATACATTTAAATATTATATATATTAAATAAATGTGGTGCATACCAGCTGCATTAACATGTACAGAGGATTCTTTGGCTCTGTGAACAACTTTCATATTTTAGGGCACTGCAAGCAAAAAGCTTTTGGCATAATTACCAGCATTAGCCTTCCAGTATTTAAGGAGGAAACCAAAGCACATGTATGAATTTCAGGCACAAAGATCATAAGCAGCTCAAGGAAATAACACCTGTCTCTGTGGAAAATACACCAATCTCTGTGTAAATTTGTAACTATTCCTTAATGGTTAAACCTGCATTGTAAAGGTAATATCTGTACATTTCTGCAATTAATTCCTTTGGCCTTTTGGTCCTTTGGGCCAGTCTTTCCTACCTTTATTTTTCAGGTAGCATGGAAGACTAAAAGGGGTGGACCAATGTGTAAACACGTCAGCTGAAATTGAATATCTCTCCACTCTATCTATGTATGGAGCCATGGTTGCCACCCCGGCTGGACTTGTCTGCCTTTGTTCATCTACATGGCATGGTAGGGATATAGGGAGATTAGTCGTTTACAGATGGAATATAACATTGTTTTTTGCATGAAAAATTAAAACTAATGCAGCCACTACATCTAAGGACTGGTAAGCTGCAATATATTGCAGTGTTGTTCTTGAGCTTAGTTATCCTTTAAGGCTGCATTGCATAAAAGGGGCAGTTTTTACTTTTTTTTATGGCACTGCAGGTCGGATGACATTAGAGATTTGTTATTCTGTAATTATAATAAAAATCTTTCATTGTCAGAAAACTAGCCCTGTCGTTTTTTCAGATCTATTCCCTGATTATTGTTTCTATGATAAGGGAGAATTTAACAACAACCCAAGTGACATTGATTTATTAACTTGCAGGAATGAGGCTGCACTTTGCATTCTGTGTTTTGCTGGACATATACCTCTTTTGCATAGTAGGCACATGACAAGAAACACAATAAAATACCAGAAGGAGGGTGTTAGGTTAGTTACCTCTTGCTGTGGGATTTGTGTGGTAAGTAGAGGTTTACAAAGTGGTTCTGTCCTATATTTTGGAAAGAACTGTACGTATTGCATCATAGCCTGGGCAGTTGAGTACATCAAAGTGAAATGTGGTGGCAGCTTACATGAGAAGAGTGGGTCACACATGAAGGCCGGAAGATGAAGCCTTTAGTAGTCTTGGAAAAAAAAATTGGATTACAGATGTCTGTGGGGGCCACTTAAAAAAGTTCCATGAGCCCTTGCCACTAGCTGTTTGGGGACAGTTATAGCCTAGAGTCATTAGCTGGCATACTATCAAGTCTTCAGTACACTTTACATTCTGCTGTTGGATCCTAGTGCTGCCATACTAGTTATTTTTTCCTTGGTCCCATGAAGTGTTCTTGATGATAAGAACTTACTGTATATGCCAAGTCTTTAACCCTTTCGCTGCCAAGCCCTCCGGAACATTTTTCAAATCAGCTGGCCAAGCCATTTTTGCATTTTTTGCATTTTTTTTCTATTGATTTGATTTTCAACTGCTGGGTTGCTAGCGTTTGTAAAAGGCCCTCCAAACCATATATTTTCTGAAAGCGCAGGCCCGGTAGAATAAAAAGATGGTGATACTAAATTTGGAGGCCCTGCGATAATTGCGCAAATGTTACTCAAATTAATATTAAACCGATAAAAATACACCATTCTGCATATGATCATCCGCGACTGAGCAGTGCTGTACGGCTCTGTATACCTCAATATACGTAGAGGGGAGGGGGGGGGGAGACAGACCAGTAGACGCAAGACAAGACAAAACAAGGACAGCACAATACAAATACAGATAGTGGGGGGGTACGAGAACGACCAGTTTGCCCGTGAGGGCGGGTAGAGACATTGCCCGGTCTACAACATACAACGCTAACAGAACACAGTGATAAAACTATTCCTAGCTATGGTGCTGAGGTCAACAAGGCAGGGAAAGCAGCTGAGTCTTGAAAGCATATCCATGGTAGCCATAAGTTTCGGAAGGATTCGTTACGGTCTGCATCTATGGCCACCATTTCTTCCATGCGCATAGTATCATTTATGCAAGTCAACCACATCGTTAAAGAAGGCACTTGGGTGGACTTCCAATGTGCCGCGATAACTTGTCTGGCTGCAAATAGGAAGAACCGCAAGGTAGACTTCTTTGCTTTCGAGATTGAAGTGGGAATCAATGTTAATAGGGTCAAAGCAGGGGTATTTGGTGTGGTCGTAGCATGAGCTTTGTCATAAATATCTAGCACGACACCCCAAAATCCCTTAACCAGGGGACAGGACCACCACATATGTAGGTAGGTACCCTCAGTGTTAAGGCATCTCCAGCAAGTCTGCGTCATCGAGGGGAACATGTGATGTAATCGCACCGGAGCAAAGTACCATCTGGTAAGCAGCTTAAAGTTGCACTCCTGCAGTTTACAAGACATTGCCAAGCGATGCGTGAAGATAAAGACCTTATCCCAATCGGTGGTAGTTATGGCGGACTCTTACATCCCTGGTCCAGGTGTTAGTGTAACAGGGTAAGGATGTGGAGTAGTGGGAGAGGAGCATGTGGTACAATAAGGAGATAAGATGCGTGGGCGGTGTGGAAGCAGTACATAACTGTTCAAAAGAGGTAAGGGCCCTTGAAACGTCAGAAATAGAATGTAGGGACCGGTAGTAGCTAGTCATTTGAAGGTATGGTAACCATGCCCGTCCGTCCAGGGAACCCTGTGTGATAATTGCTTGGTAGGATATCATGCCAGTACCGCAAAGGATATGACGTAGCTGTGGCCAAAACTGTCGGTCCCAACCCAAAAAGGAGGAAGCGTGGACACCAGGGGGGAAGTGAGGATTGTCCAGTATGGGAGTCAAGGGGCTTGGTAGGGAGGATAGCTGCAGTGGAGTACGGGATTTATGCCAGCACCATAGAACTGAGTAAACAAGGAGGGGCCACTCTGCGCTGCCACCCACGTCCGGTAGAGGGGACCACAGCGCCGCCTTGGGGCACAGTGGTGAGGCTGTGAATTCCAAGGTCACCCATTGTTTATGTGGAGCGCTATGAAACCAATCCAGTGCCCTAGCAAGTATAGACGCTTTGTAGTATAGGAGGAAATCAGGCAGGCCGGCTCCTCCCCCAGATCTGGGGCGCGTCAAAAGGCAGTAGTTCAATCTGGGTTTGGCGTCATTCCAGACAAACCTGCGGAAGATATGCCGCAATGTGAGAAAAAAGGAGCGGGGCAGGCGTATTGGTACCGTTTGAAAGAGGTATAGGAATTTAGGTAGAACATCCATCTTAATCACATTCATACGACCGAACCAGGACAACGGGCGGGAACTCCAGGACTGGAGGTCCGCCTTCGTCCTGTGCAGCAGCGGGGAGTAGTTAAGGTCATATAGACGGGACAGATCGGAGGGTATGTGAACGCCTAAATATTTAAGGGAGGAAGGTTGCCAAGAGAAAGGGAAGTGCGAACGGAGGGAGAATACTACATTATTAGGGAGGGATATGTTAAGCAGTTCCGATTTGTCGTAGTTCACTTTAAAATTACTCACAGAGCTGAAAATGGAGAGCTCCTCCATAAGACGGGGCAACGAAAGGTCAGGTTGCGTTAGATACAGGAGGAGGTCATCAGCGTATAACGTCGTCTTGTATTCGCCAGGACCCATCGTTACCCCATGTATAGAGGAATTTGTGCGGATCGCAGAAGCTAGGTGTTCCATTGTGATCACATATAATAAAGGAGATAGGGGGCAACCCTGACGGGTGCCATTGGAGATTTTAATAGGATCGGAGAGTCTGCCATTGGCGCACACGCGGGCATAGGGGGATGAGTATAGGGCCATAATTTTGGATATAAATGGGGTACCAAGCCCCAATCGAATCAGGGAGGCGCGGAGAAAGAGCCAGCCCACCCTGTCAAACGCCTTTTCAGCGTCCAACGAGAGTATGCAGGCCGGCATCCCCACCTTCCGAACATGATCGATCAGGGCTATAGTCTTGGAGGTGTTATCTCTCGCTTCCCTCAAAGGGACAAACCCAACCTGGTCATTGTGTATGATATTCGGCAGTAGAGGTTGAAAGCGTAGGGCTAATAGTTTGGCATATAGCTTAATATCACAATTCAACAAGGAGATCGGGCGGTAGCTCCCAGGCAAGGAAGGGTCCTTGCCTGGTTTTAATATCAGGGAGATATGTGCTAGTAGGGATTGAGGGGCAAAGGGACAGGAAGGGGAGATAGAGTTAAAGACATCCACCATTAGTGGGGAGAGTCCAGGGGCAAAAAGTTTAAAAAACCTTGCTGTGTAACCATCAGGGCCTGGGGCTTTGCCGTTTTTCGTGGCTTTGATGGCTCTAGTGAGTTCTTCAATGGTGAAGGGAGAGTTAAGGGTAGAGCGAAGCCCAGGGGGTATGGAAGGCAAGGGAGTCCTGTCTAGATATTCGGTTAAAGCCGTGGGGTCGTGCTGAGGGGGAGATGTGTGGTCAGGGGAATCTAGGTTATAAAGCTTTGTATAGTAGTCGTGAAAGGAATTCAAAATATCAGTATTTGAATGTACTATTTCACCGTCAGGGGAGCGTATGGATAAGATAGAGTGCAAACCCTGTCGCGGGTGTATGGTGCGGACCAACAAGGAGCTAAACAGGGGAGACAGGACAAAGAACACGAAGGAAAACAACCACAACAAATAGAAAGATGGCTCGCAAGGGGAGGCCAAATGGGACTGTACCATAGAGCTATGTCCACCAGGACAGGCTCCAGGTAGGGAACCCAAACATCTAAAGCTGGCCATATGGCCAAACACCTACTGTAACGTGGGTGACCTAGTGTGGGGGCAGGGGGGCCCAAACGGAGCGAACAGATAGAAAATCTGCTCGTGGGCGGCGCCCCACCACCAGCCTAGCAATATTAAACGCATATACATATTCAAGTAAGGATGGGGTTATGTATTGTAACTTGAGCAATGCAAACAACATAAGGCATATCAGAGAACTGAAAACTAAAACAGGGAGGATTAACCAGCATGAACCATAACCGTGAACAGACACCCCACTATCTAGAAGCAGGGGTGGCATGAGTTCCTAAAACATAGAGAACAGGGCAAAACAGTGTTCTCAAACTGTAAGGAACAGTTCGCCATGGGACGAAAGTCTCCGGACTCCATTAGGTAAGCCGCCTAAAGGGAGAGAGACAAATCACTTCACCGAGGTTGCTGAGGAAGCAGATCTGCGAGGAGACTTCGTCTGCCAGTGTTCATGGACCGGAACATCAGGAAAGCTCGTGGTGTAGGGCCAATCCGGGAGGGACACCTGGGCCAGTTGAAAAAAGCCAAGGAACCGCGGTAGGTCACCCAGATGTCGGAAGATCGAGGATTTCCCATCGCGGGATGCAATCAGATGAAATGGGTAGCCCCAGCGGTAAGTGATGCTGTTTGCACGAAGCACTTCCAGATGTGGTTTGAGGGCACTGCGCATCTGTAGGGTACGACGCGATAGGTCCGCCAGGAGGAGGATCGTGAAGCCGTTAAACTGGATCTCATCAGACTGCCGTGCCGCCGACATCACCGCTTCTTTTACCGAATAAAAGTGCACTCTGCAGATGACATCCCTCGGACGGTTGTGGGCGGCTGGCCGTGGGCCCAGGGCCCGATGTGCACGGCCAATCTCTAACGGTTCGTCGTTAGGTTTCTGCAGGAGTTGATTGAAAATAGCACGTACCATGTCAGGGAGAGCCGCAGGTTCCACTGATTCAGGAATTCCCCAGGGCGGATGTTGTTACGCCGGGATCTATTTTTCTGGTCGTCTAGTTGGTAGATCAGATCGTGTAGCTGGACCGAGTGGTCTTGCAGTATCTGATGGTGTAGGTCCAATCTGGAAGATACTGTGTCCTGGGTAGTTTCTAAGTCATCCAAACGTGATCCGATATGTGCGACATCTGTTTTCAGCCCAACCATCTCGGCTTTGTAGGCGGCCTCCATCCGAGACACGTAACGCTCCAGGTCTGCACGTGTAGGCAGAGAGCGGATATAGGCCTTCAGGTCATCCTCACCCTCTTCCCGGCCAAAATCAGCCGGATCCACTGACTCCTCCGATACCGAAGCCATCGACGGGGAGTGGGGGAGGCTTATCCGCGGTGTGGATATACCGGCCTGAGCGTTATCTCGTCCAGCAGGAGAGTCCGCACGTGGCGAGTTCCGGGCCCGTTCCGATAGGCCCGATCCAGCCGGCGGGGCCGCGGGTGAATGCGGCGACCTCTGCGAGGTCTGGAAGAAGGTGGAAAGCTTCCCCGACTTACGTCCACCCGTGCCCGGAGTTGCCTTGGGGTGTCTTTTGGTACCCATCAGGTGTTTAGGTCGCTAATGGAGCTGTAGAAAGGCTGTAAGGGGCACCTCGCACGGGAGCAGAGGGAAGATGCGACTCACTCCGCCATGCGCCGGCCACGCCCCGACAGCTATTCATTTAAAGGGGACAGTCTGCTGATCAGTTCTACTATAAGCTGATGGTCGTTAAAGCCCATCAGCTTATAGTAGAACTGTAAATGCCAGGTCCGTACGGCATACTGAGCTGGCCAGCTGGAAGCACTTTTGTAGCTCCGTATGCCGTACGTCCTTGGCAGCGAAAGGGTTAAAAGAAAACTATTTTGCCCTTCTTAAATAGTGATGAGCCGCGGTTCGAATTTGAAGTTTAGAACATGCAAAAAGTTTGAATTCGAACTTGAACTCAATGCAAGTCTATGGGGTAGAACTTTCAAAAACAATTGTACCCTTTAAGAGGGCTTATATGTCACAATGGAAGACTGCTCCTGGACCAGGGGTCGTCCGTTTAAAGCCACCCTTTCACAGGATCAGAATTTAGCCGCCATGATCCAAGCCGGGGGCCTTGTCGATGCCTGGTGCTTCCTTCATCTATTGGATCGGGAATACTCCCACTTTTCTCATGCCCGTGACTCTCTTTCATGCCTGGATTTGTTCCTTACCTCTCCCAATCTGATATCAAAAATATCCTCTGTGACTGTGGAAGACATAGTCATATCCGATCATGCCCCGGTGACAGTTGACATCCATCACTTGGGCCTATCCTCCAGACCGCTGGTATGGCGTTTTCCATCATACTTAGCTACTGATGACACGTTTCACGCACACCTGATCTCATGGTTTAATGATTATGCTTCTGACAATGCCATGCATAAAGAAGAGCCTATTCTCTTTTGGGAGGTGGCAAAGACTGTCCTGAGAGGCAGGATTTTGGCTTATGTCTCCTCCCAAAAAAGATTGACCAGACAGAGATATGTGGTGGCATGCACGACGGCCAGAACAGCCTACCTAACATATAGACAGGGCCCTACCCCCCACAACAAATCACTGTGGACCCAAGCTAAACAATCATGTGATCACTGGATTGCCCAATACGATCTACAAATTCGATCCCATAAAGAAGTAGAATATTTAAAATTTGTCAATAAGGCTGGAAAATTGTTAGCTAACCTAATCCGGGGACAGTCCGCTCCCTCCCACATACTCAAACTCACTGACGACAGAGGAGAACTCTCCTTGGATCCTGAAAAGGTTTGTGACATCTTTCGAACTTACTATCAATCCCTGTACGCAGTGGACGCGGGAAATGCTTCCGCTGGTTCGACTTTCCTGGACTCAATCTCGTTGCCTTCCCTGTCCGCTGCTGACTTGGATCACTCGAATGCTGTGATCACCCTTCAGGAGGTGCAATCAGCTATTCAACTCTCCGCTGGTTCGAAGGCCCCCGGCCCGGATGGCCTAACGGCTGAATTCTTTAAGTCCATAAATGACCATGTTTCCCTCACCCTGGTTTCCCTCTTTAATCATATCCTGCACCAGAGTAGTTATCCACCCACGTTCAGTGCTGCATACATCCGCCAGCGGCCTAAAAAAGGAAAGGACCCTACCCTCCCAGGCTCATATCGCCCCATCTCTCTACTGAACTTTGATGCTAAACTGCTCTCTAAAATTATGGCAAACAGATTGGCCGTCGTGCTGCCCAAACTTATATCACCGGACCAGGCGGGTTTTGTAACTGGTCGATCTGCTGTATTGAATGTTAGAAAAATTATAGCTGCCTTAGAAGGAATATGGTTGTTGGTGCCCTCTCCTGCGCCAAAGGCCTTCGATAACGTTAACTGGTCATAGCTCTCGCTGGTAATGAATCGTTTTGGCTTCTCGGGGATGTTTCAGACCTACATTTCTAAGATGTATAGCTCCCCCTCGGCACAGATAAACACCCCTTCGGCCCTCTCCCCCCTTTTCATTTATTCAAGGGCACCCGGCAAGGTTGTCCTCTCTCCCTACTCCTATTTAACATCGCTATAGAACCCCTGTCCCGCTCATTGGCCTCTAATCAAATTTTCAATGGCTACAAATCCGGTCCCTTTGATATAAAAATGGCCCTATTCGCAGACGATATCCTGCTGGTAGTATCGGATCCGCTGACACACATTCCAAACATTTTAAATCACATCAGCCTCTACGGTTCCTTTTCTGACCTCAAAATAAATATTAATAAGAGCGAACTCCTGCCCTTAACCCTGGATAAGACCTACATAGATACCCTTTCCCGCACACACCCCTCGATACAGATGCAAAAACGGTCCATTACGTATTTGGGGAACTCCATTCCCCGCTCAACTACAGATCTTTACTCCCTCAACTACAAGCCTATCATCACTAAAATAGTCCAAGAACTACTCTACCTATTACAGACGATACCTCTTCTTCTAAAACATAAAGATATCCAACTCCTCCACAGTGCCTTCTCGACTTTTCTCTGGAAAGGGAAAAAGTTGAGAATAGCCTTGAAAAAACTCCAACAACCGGTAAAGAATTTAGGCACCAACCTCCCTAACATCAGGGTCTATAACCTGGCCAGCCTCTTCCGTCATGTACGGGACTGGATACATAATAGCTCCTTTTTCACGAATACCTCCCAAGAGAGTCAGCTAACAACGCCGTGGTCACTTCCCGGTGTCTTGAACACTCCACTGAAACTCCTTCCCATACATATAAAAGACAACATCCTCCTCAGAGACACTGTAATAGCCTGGAGAGAAGTCAGGAAACTCCTCCGTCTCCCCACGGTACTTTCTCCCTGGATGCCCCTCAAGTCCCCCCGATCTTCACCGCGGGCAGGGAATCCTATGCCTTCCGAATGTGGTCCGCTAGGGATGTATCTGTCCTTAGGGACTTGTTTGGCCCCAGGGGACACTTCAAGACCCTCCGTGACCTTCAAATTCAATATGATCTCCTCGCTACCCACACTTTCCCGTATTTACAATTACCCAACTTTGTCTCACATCACCTTACTCTGCCATGGCAGGAAAAAGTTAATTCACATATTTCGCCTCTACTCTCATCTCCTCAGACCAAAATGCCACTGTCCCATCTTGCCAAGTATATCTCTACCTCTGTAATTGATTCCTCTAACGGTACACCATTCCATATTAAACGCTGGGTGGATTTCCTGAATATATCTGTTGAAGAAACGAACACGATAGTAGAGCAGGGATGGGGGCGGGTCCGGAAAGCTATAGTAAATGAATCATGGCGAGAAATATACTTCAAAATAGTACACAGAGCCTATCACGCGTTTAATATACCCTCAAAAACTACTCCTTCCACCTGGCTAACGGCCTGTCCGAAATGCCATCACCCCCTGCCTGAGCTTACACACTTAGTTTGGTTGTGCCCCTACATACAGACTTTTTGGACTGCCGTAATATGCTTTATGAACGTCCACTCGGGTGCAACAAGATCGTTGTTCCCAGCCTTCTGCTTGCTACATTCCCTTCCCTCAGCTAACATCGGCAAACACTCTTACCCAACACGTTGGGAACATCTGTGTCTTCTAACGGCTAAAAAGTCTATCCTGTGTAACTGGGTAATACCAGAACCCCCATCCATGAATAATTTCCACTCCCTATTGTTCCGCTTAATGTTACTAGACAAATTGCACACTAAATTCAATCAACTACGCACCGGCAGATTTTTTGCCACCTGGACATCTTTTGTTGCGGCTGAACTAACCCTACAGCAGTTGCAAGATTTGATGTCCCTTTTCTGGTTATCCAAATGGTATCTTGAAGCGAAACTCACAAACTCCCTGGGCCCTTTAGATGTCCTGTGAATCATGGTCCCTTCTATTCGAACGGTTCAACCACACACTTTTCCCATTATATCACAGTATATTTGATACACAATAGCTTTCCCACGAATACCTCTACGGTGATGAGGTCGCCTTCTACCTAGAATACGATTCTTATGGCTCCTTCCCTAGGGCCGTTATAGCACAAATTCACTCCTATGTTGTTATTGTTTATCCATTGTTTCAACTGCTGTATATCAATGTATAATTTCCTCAGGTACCGTCTGCGTACTGGTTCCTGATCCATGATACATGCCGATAATTACACATGTTTGTATTATATTACGCTCAATAAAAACGACATGCTCAAAAAAAGAGGGCTTACATGCAAGTTATTGGCCATAAAAAGTGTATGGGGATCCGGGTACTGTTCTGGGGGACAGGAATCAATGAAGAAAAAAAAACTTTAAAAAAATAGAGTAGTGATTTTAACATCACTAAAGGTTAACATTAAAAATTAAAAATTCCTTTAAATATTATGCCTGGGGGGTCCACTTAACCTGCCTCTAAAGTGGCAAATCTGAACAATGTATAGAACCTGCTGCAGCAAAACTGACATTTCTAAAGAAAAAACAATGGTTTTTTTTAAGCGTGCAGTTCACCCTCCCAAACAATACCAGGCCCTTTAGGTCTGGTAGCAATGTTAGAAGGGACACATTTTTTTTAAAAAAAAGCTTGGGGTTTTCCCCCAAAAGTCATACCAGACCCCTAAGGTCTGGTAGGAATATTTAGGAGGGACTCATGTAAAAAAAAAAAAGGTGTGGGGGTTCCCTCTTAAAATCATACCAGGCCCTTAATAGGTAGGAATTTTAAGGAGGAACCCCACCCCCAGAAATGGGGGGGAAATATGGGGTCCCCCTAAAATTCCCAACCAGACCCTTGATCCGAGCATAGGCCTGGCAGAACCGGAAAGGGGGGGGGACGAGCGAGCCCCCTCTCCCACCCATACTAGGCCAAATGCCCTCGGCACTGGGAGGGTACTTTTCCAGGGTCGACCCGTGTCGATGGGGACAAGGGCCTCTTTCTCACAAGTCCTGGGGCGTTGATTGTGGAGGTCTGCGGGCAAGGGGCTCAGTCACATCAGGGTACCCCTTTACCCCAGATGCTGCCCCCCCTTGTGAATGAGTAAGGGGTACTTGTACCCCTACCCATTCAGTAAAGGGTTAAATAAAATTGTAAATAAAAAGTCCAGACTTTTGAAAAAATCCTTTATTTGGAAAAAAAACAAAAGACATGTTTTTGACAAGTCTTTTATTTAAAAAACAAAAAGAAACAAAAAGTAATCCAGGGTCAATCACGACGTCCAGCATTATCCACAATGACGAAATATAAAATAAATATAAATAATATTTTTTAAAACACCGTCCCCTCGCTGCGACGAACACCCACCGCACAATGGCATTTTGACAGATGCCGGTAACATATAAACATGTTACAGCTAGCTTTGCCCAACTTTTTACAGTTGTAACAGGGCGAGCCATGATTGGGCAGAGTCATCATGACTTTGCCCAATTATGGCTCTCACTGTTCTCTGTGCTCTGATTGGGCAAAGTCTTGCACCTGACCTGTGGTCAGGTGCAAGGCTTTAGCCAATAAAAGCTTAGAAGGCACAGTGCCTTGTGCGGGGTGCTCGGCGAGCTGTTCGCCGAACACACAGGGGTTGATTTACTAACCTTATAAACACACCACAAACATGTGTACACCTCTGTAGTGTGTTCCCTCCCAGCATGATCTATGGGTGGAATCTAAACACCTTTGTAGTGTGTACACACCCAGCAGGTGTGTTGTGCAAAGCCTTGCATGAATTGCAAGGTGATGTTGTGTAAATTAGCTCTATGTTGTGTTGCTTGCGTTGATGAATGCAGGAATGTAAATGCATGAGCTAACCATTTTTGTCTAAACTGTGAAGCAGCATTATATATGCATCATGTGCATGATTTTTCCATATATGGCATTAGTGGAAATATGCTTTTAGAGACTTTTTGGTTGATAAATACGTTTTGCTGTGTGAAAATCACACGCACCTGGTGCGTGCGTGTGTTTAGGTTAGTAAATCACCCCCACAAACTCACGTTCAGCTCGAACATCGAGCCCAACTCTATTCTCAAAGTGTGCCATGACCTAGGTTGTTTCCAGTTGCTTTGATTATAGTTTGTAAAATGATAGTATTTGTTTGGTACATTGCTGTGTCTGCACTAAGGCCACATCAAGGAACCAACAGGGTTAGTGGCAGCAAATGGAACCACATTTTTCTTAGTACCACTGACACACCAACTCTCTAAGTTAGTACACTAGTACAAATGTTTTGAGAAGCACATTTGTCAGATAGGTCATGCTAAAGATGTAAATATACAGGAATTCTAAGTAATTGCTACTACAGTTTTGGATCACTGCCTAACTTATAATGTAGCCATGACTGCCTAAGGAGCTGCTGGATTCCCGACAGCAGCACCCATAGTACGAATTTTGGCCGCTTTATCAGGAACCAACCGTAATGTGTATCCAACTTAAATGACATTCATTCCCCTAGCTGCCTGTAGAACAGTCAAACCAGATTGCACTAGATGAGCAAAAAGGCAGCAACACAAACACAGCAAGAACAACAGTAACTGAGGTTAATACACAAGAAAGTAAAAATAACAGTGCGGCCTATCGTACAGACCCTGTCTGGGTTATTGAACTCATGTTGGAGCGCTCACCCTCAAAGTGAAGGCATTTTTTATTCACAGGAAAGTGAAGAGCGATGCCATCCTCTTAGGCAGAACTCTGCTGGTGGCAGCAAAATCCCTGTAACAGCAAACAAGTCTGATATATATAAGGCTGGCCAAAGCTCTTTCACCACCCTCATGTTGCATGGATATCCTAATGGCAAACAGTCTCCCAAACTCTGCCCCAACCAACTGTGTAACAGCCGACACAGCACAGGCTGCATTGTCCTGGCAGCATGATGGCAGGTGGAGGGTAGGCCGCATGGTCTCTCTCCTCTAGCTGTAGATGCTCTGGTCTCTCTCCTCAGAGGATACTGCTGTCTCTGGATCCAGCCTCTCCCTCTCTCTCTATCTCCCTGAGGGTGTGGCGGTCTATCTCTCTCATTCAGAGGGGGTCTGAGTGACCTGCACTGAGCATCAAGCCTCTATGTACTGGCTTAGCAGCAGACAGGTTGTCTCATGCTGTTAGGCAGTCTCATCCCTTTGTGCCAAGAGAGGGCTGTACATCTCCTTGTCTCTCCTCTGCAACCACCACCTTGTGTCTCTCTTTTCTCTCGGCTACTTTGTGTGGCTACAAGACCTGGCTGAACTCTCTCCTTCACCCTACCGCCATTGGGCGGGGCTAAAGTCTGACCATAGATGCAGCCAATTAGCATCTTCCTTTCTCCTGTTCCAGTATTGCAAGCCTGTCAGTCAATAACTGGGAAGGGAGGCAAAATGTGATCCAGCATTGAGAATGTCCAAGCTGATTTTCTCCCACGGATCAAAGGGGCTACCAGCAAGAACAACAGTAACATTATTTTATTTGTTGCAAATATTGCTACTTTAAACCAATAATAATTTCTTGTCAGACAGAGTCTGATGAGTCTAATTTATAAAAAATTACTTCTAAATGCATCCCCTCAATAAGAATAAGCATTATATTCCATACATCAAACAAGAAAATGCTATCAGTACAAAAACAAATACTAAGGATTTTGTATTTGTGCTATAACAGGTGCAGTATAAATGTATTAATGCATAATTTTTACACATGATACACACATCTTACACATTCTATACACATGTTATATATTCATCATATCAGTATGGCCACATATCTAAAAAGTAACCAAGTGATAATTTTATAAACCTGTGCTACTTTTTTTTTATGTTCAATAATTTTTTATTAGAAAGTTTGCCAAGTACTAAGGTTGCAGGAAATGCTCAGTCAGCATGATCACATAAGTGGTACGCCACTGCAAGTTAACGGGTCACATGGGGTTCATCCTGGACACAACAGATGGTGTGCAATGCAATCTATATGTATTGAGAGAAAGAAAAAAGGCATAAAGGAGAACAAGGAAGTGAGAGGTGAAAAGGGAAGGGGTCATAGGTGGAGGCAAAGGGTTAGCTGAAAATTGGGAGAAGTTCAGGTTCATAGCGCGAGGGAGAGGGAATGGCTTGGGGGAGCATAGTTGGAACCATCCCACAACATGTGAAATGAGGACGTGTGTGCATTAGACTTCAAGCAAAGATCGAAAAGTCAGCCATAGGAAATGCGATATCAAGGTTTCCCAAACCGTGCAGAACTTAGGTATGGAGTCCTGTTTTTCATTAGTAAGGGTCCAGTGTAGTTTATCATTTACTTCAGACACAGGGGGTTGTGGATAATCATTACTTAGCAAATGTATGTTTCATGGCTGTCAGGACATGGGTCGTGAGCATGATCCAGTGCCTGAAAATGTTATTATTTTAAATTAATCAATGCTTCACTTGAATTCATAGGAAGCAGGTGCTGAAGGAGAGTATGCAAAAAACAGTAGACCTGAGACCAGAACTTCTGGACAGGACCACCATATAGGTTAAAAAAGTGCACAGTTTCTTGACAGCCACAAAAACAATTGGGCAAATAGCCCAGGATCATATGGATCATTTACCACCTAAGTAGTCCTTTATAATTTTACAAGAGTTGCAGAGAGACAAAGACCTTCAACATTTTGCCAGCACAATTCAAGGATGCCTTGTACAGAAGTGCCTTTTTAGAGATGGTAAAGGGGGAGTTTTTATCTGCTCTCAAGGGCAAGCTAGCCTGGAAGGATGTATTTTGAGGGACTTAACCTATGCAGTTTATAAAAGTAAACTTTTAAAAATGTTTGTATGGGTTTTCTGCTTTAAATATCAGTAACTTGTGACTGGCCTTAATAGGTTATATGAGGTGTATATTAATGAGAGAAGAAATCTACTAAGAAATCTACATCTACTAAGGAATTTTTATTTATCACTTTTTTTTACACTTTTCTTTCCTGAGGGGACGGGATCAGGTCCATAAAGACCTGCATTTCTCCAAAAGAGTGCAAAAAAAGTGATAAATTAAAATTAAATGTATACCAGTAATCTGGTAATCCTTATCCTCCTCTCTCCTCTGCAACCATCACCTCTATAATTAAGCTCAGGTGGTGAAATGCGTGAGAGGCGTTGGCATGGTGTGGGAGGCGCTTATGGTGATGTACATGCTGTTCATTGTTCTCTTGGATTTACTTACTTTTTTTGGAATCTGTTTGGATTATTTCAATAGATTTTTGGATTGCACTCATTCTGGCTTTGTGCGGCTGATCATTTAAAGATTCTATTAATCCTTATGTTTTAACAAATACATTTGATACTCTGGATGACATTTGAATTTACTACATGAGCTCTAAACACGGCACTGTCGGGCAGAATTTTGTAGTAGCAAATATGAAAATTGTATCATGCAAACTGGACTTGATCCCAACAGTACACTAACAAACTGTGCAAACATGTTAGCTTCCTGTGGTTGCTGCAATGTAGCTTTGAAAGGGGAAAAACATTTCTAAAAACATCTATCCTTTTAGTCAGAAGGCCATGCACAAAAGTACATTTCCCCCCTCTTCTTTCCTAGAAAAAGCTAGGTATATAAAGATATATTTATCATAGTTATGTATTGGGGTAAGCTTTTAGCAGTATGTGAAATTAGGAATAGACTAATTTCATAGGCAGAGAGAAAAAAAGATACATTTATTGAAAGAGCTACAAAAGAAAATCCATAACATATATAAAAAGGATAATTCAGCAGATAATTTTTCTGTATGCCAAGGGGCTCCTGTAGCATATCCAATGGTTGGTATGAATGACCTAGGATTGATGAAAACAACGTTCTTGACAAACTACAATTGATAAAGAATAGAGATTAAGTTCAAGTTGGAACCCTGTATTGCCACAATCCCAGCGATGGCAAAATGCTTATTACCGTTCATGTAGTAACGCACAGCAACAGAATGAATCTTGCCTAAGGTCCAGAGAGGTCTAAAATGGGAAAACAAAAATATTCTCTGGAACTTAACGGTGGAATGGAGGTAAATGATTCTAGGACTAAAGTGGTCAAATAAAAGAACAGTAACAGTTACATTAAAGTGTATGTAAAGCCCCAGCTTTTTATTCTAGTTTTGTGTAGCATTTTGAAGAAGTTGTTTTCTTTGTTTCGAGTGGGAAGAGTCACCCTATCCATTGATCTGGTACAGAAATTTATGGGAAATTTAAATCCTGAGTTGTCACAGGAACCAAAGGTAAGGGGAAATTTTCCATTGAGTTCAACAATTCCTGTGACAACTGTCTAAAGGGGATAGATATGTCCTCACTTTGGATAGATCACCTCTACCTCCCTGCTGTGTCTCTGAGACAAGAAGTAAAGGAAGGTATGGAGGAAAATCTCCCATTTAGGACATGACAAAGAAAAAACTAAGAGGGGTCTTTACCATTCCCTACTCTATCCAAAACTAAAAATAAAGGTTTTTTTTTTAGCTTTACTTACACTTAGGAATTGATGCTTATATTAGGGGTAGGTGACAAAGCCTGTGCTATTAAATGAGCTCCAAGCCAACCGGAAGATTAGTATTATTGAACTCAGCTTTAAAATCCTTAGCCTTTCTCATTATACTTACTTCAATACAATTTGCCATTCTTAGCCATTTTACTAAATTCTCAGTTCAGTAATGATGTCAAGTATAATTGCTTTTAGAACTGTTAAATGCAGAAAAATCATTGTAGAAATTAGTGGACTTTAAAGCATGAGCTGGCATATCTGGTAGTTGTAATAATACCATACCTTTTCTTAAAGTATGGCTTAAAAAGTTAGTAAATTATACGAAAATATGCTAATTTCAATCACACTAACACTTTACAAATGTCTTTATTGAATTGCACTGTTAGTCTTTGTATACAAACTATTCATAAAAGAGGAAGTAAAGCCTAACATAAAATTCATCCCACCACAAAATACATTTTGGTACAGCAAAACATGTAATAAAACATATGGTATCATAGTAGTTAAGTTTATGGCTGAGCATCCATAATCAATTTCCCTTACAAAAAATATATTGCAACATGAGACTTTGAAAAATTGGCTCAACTACATCCAATTATTTTTTTTTAACTGGTGTGCCACCCATAGAAAACATAATTGAAATCTGCTCTTTAAATGTGTGCAAATGTATATAGAATGCTGGCATAGTTTTTGTTGTGATATCTCATAGAGTAATTAAATTGCTCCAAAATAGCAACTAGTAAGACACGTGTTCTAAATTGTTTATTCAGGTTTCCTCAAGTTATTTAAAAAGAACTTGACATCTACCAAGTTTATTGCCCAATTCAAAATGTTATACTGATGGTGGGCATGTTCCTAATGACAAAGATGACCCTAGGCATTCGAGTAAAACTTTCTAGTACTAGCAGGCAAGTTCTTTGAAGTGAGAATTGGCAGTTAACTATATTAACAATTTAATCCACAAATCTACAAAAAAATCTGAGGAAGTGAAAATTAAGGAAAATACTAGACAGACCAATAAAGTAGTGACAAGATTCTCCCATCAACACAAAGCAATAAGAAAAACAATAGAAAAACATTGGCATCTACTGACTAGTGATAGTAAAGTGAAGAAATTTGTCAAAGAGAAACTAGAATAGTTTTTTTAGAAGAGCAAAATCTTTACATCATAGCTTCTATCGAACAAAAGAGATGGATAGTGGATGCGGGGATAGTGAAATGTGGGGCATGGAATTATTGCCCCTGGTTTGTTGAAGGGAAGTGTTAGAATACACATTACTGTGTTAATAGCAACAACTTCTGCAGTATACAATCTCATTCACTAGATGGGAGTGTTTATAAGTTCTGTTATAGAGTATCTAGTAACTCTGTTGTATTGAAAAAGGTAGAGAATAAAGCTGTGGCTTCCTTCCTGTTTCCAAACAATGTGCAGCATGCATATCAGACTGTGTGCTTGTGTTTCTCTGTGAGGCTGTGCAAGAAGTTCCAACAGGAAGAGAATGGATACACAAACATACAGTCAATTGTCAGACTAGACATGTTATATATCTAATGTACTGTAGATGTGGAGCCTATTATATAGAAAAAACAATAAGACCAGCTTGGAAGAGAGTATATGATCATATATATCTGACTACCAATGGCAAGCTTACTACACAAGGACTAATGATCTCTGACAATAGTGATTATTACAACGCATGATGAACGCATTTAATAATATCTGGTAAACAGAAGAGCGTGTAAAAGTGGGTCTCTGTCCTGTATATCCTTGTGGTCCTGCCGCAGTATCTGGGAGCAGGGATGTATCTGCCGCGAGGCAAACAAGGCGTTTGCCTCGGGCTGCAGATTCCAAGGGGGTGGCAAAAATGCCGGGGTCTCAATGAGCCGGTACTTTGTGGCCCCGCAGCCAACTCAGAAGTCAGATACCGCATACCTGATTTGCAGGAGCAGCTACACGGTCTGTATCTCTGTCGGATGCAGACCGTGTAGCTGAGTCTGCACCGGCACTCGGATTCTTTCGGCCAGCGCTCTTTCAGTGAACGCTGGCCGAAAGGATTGTGTTGGATTGATTGGTAAGGTCTGCAGCAGACCTTACCAATCAACCACTGGATCACCAGGGACCGAAGTGCCATCTCACAGCCTCCTCGTTGCAACAAGGTAAGCAGGAGAGGGGGCCCTGTATTGCATTTTAGGTGCGGAGTAAGGGGGGGACTGGGAGTTATTTTAAATGTGTGTGGGGGGTCCCAGGACGCAATGATTGTGCATCCAGGGAGAGTGTTTTCTAACCGCATGTAATCATATCACATATCCTTACATGAGGTGTGCAGGCGTTTACATGCAGTGGCTGTCACCTGATGATTAGCTAAACCTACAGATATGAATGGGGCCTTCTTGTGTGTGTGTGTGTGTGTGTGTGTATTAGTGTCTGTAGTACCATACCGGATACAGTTAAATTTTATTTTAAAGTATAAAATTTGGCAAGCGGCCCCCATGAGAGAAGAAAATTTGTTGAGTGGCCCCCGAGACCGAAGAGATGGGGGACGAAGACGGAGGAAGGCGGGGGCAGAGACACTGACGGAGGAGGCGGGAGGCGTCGCCGGTGCTCCGGTCGGCCGCCGAGGACAAGGAGGCCGTGTTCCAAAGAGGTCAGGCCGTGCAAATTAAGAGGACTGTGCTGGCAGAGCCCAGCATAGATTCTGCACACCCCACCAAAGAGTCTCAGGTGTGCTGTGCAATACCCTTTGGTTGGCTCTGCAGGATCCGTAGGGGGCTCTGCAGCCTGCAAAGCCCACCACAGATCCTGCACAACCCCCCTGAGATCCTGCAGGATCTCAGGGGTCTCTGCAGGATCTGTGGGGGGCTTTGTCGGGTCTCAGGGAAGCTTTGCAGGATCCGAAGGGGGCTCTCAGCCTGCAAAGCCCACCACACATGCAGAGCCTTTCTGAGATCCTGAAGGATCTGTGGGGGGCTTTGCTGGGTCTCAGGGGGCTTTGCAGGATCTGTGGTGGGCTTTGCAGGATCCATGGGGGGCTCCTTTGCCTGCAAAGTCCACCACAGATCCTGCAGAGCCCCCTGAGATCCTGCAGGATCTGTGGGGGGCTTTGCCAGGTCTCAGGGGGGCTTTGCAGGATCCATAGGGGGCTCTGCAGCCTGCAAAGCCCACCACAGACCCTGCAGAGCCCACCTGAGACCACAGCTGAGTGGGGTAAATTTAGTGTGTGTGGGGGGGGGGGGGGCACCGAGTTTTGTTTTGCATAGGGCAGCCCCAAACCGGAATACACCACTGTCTGGGAGGGGGGAGACCGGACGATCTCAACTTCCCTGGATAGATCCATATTCGCCCTAAGATACAGCAGGTGAGAGCAAACTCATGATTGACATATATGTATATATAAAATGGTGATGGTGAATTAATGTAACTGAAAAATGATTATATAAGAAACTGATTATATGTTTGCAATAGATAGATTGCGTCCCATCCCTTGAGAAAGCATACCTGCAAAATGCGTCGGGAAACAAATCAACGAATGCCACAGTGGAAGAATGATTTATGAATATTATATCCACATAAATAGACTGTATAACACAAAAATAAGTATTTACATGTTTTAAGATGTACATAGCAAACTGTATAGCGCAAATGTGGCAGCAGGAGGCAGAATTGAGGGAAATTAACTGTCTGCTATAATCCCAAATGGAGGGTGTTTGCATGCTCAAGTATTAATTTTACAGGGTTATCTGTATACCAATATACAGTATTTGATTCCAATAATATGGTGGTGGAAGCCCATTGCTCATCTAAGATGGCTGTATTACCTAGTCAGAGACGGTGTTACAGACGTGCATACCGTAATCGTGTGATTAATTAAATAGCTTCAAATTGTTCACAAGTAATTCTTGAAGTGAGGCTTTCTGTAGGCATGTGTTAAATAATTATTTATTGATGATTGCACAGACATTTGCAATGCTTGCAAAGCCATCTTATCCCCTTCTCCAGAATGTCACTGAGCACAATGTGCTGGTGTGCCAACCAAGACACAGTATTTTGCTATCAGTACCTAGGGGGTTTTACCGACAAGTTCACACCAAATCATTATGTACAAGACAAATATCAGTGCTATATTCAGGGACAGGCCTATACATCCTGCCCCAAAGGTTTAATGGCTTGTGTACCCGCCCCCCTAACCCACCCCAGATGACTGGCTAGCCTAATTTAACACCATGCACAAAAGGTAGTGATGAGGCTGACAAAGCCTATCTCTTTTTTTTTACATTTAAGATATTTTATTTATTGAGAAAAAAACATATCTGCAGAGCACATATAATAAAGTGCAAATAACAATACCATATGAAGAAGGTCAAAGAAGTACCTCATAGCTTCAGATACAGCAAAGATACTGTATGTCTGCATGTGCACCAATGGGCTATGGGTTCAATAGGGATCCATGTATCTTATCTAAAGGCAAAAAAATGAAAAAGGGGAGAGGACAGGAAAAGGGAAGGAGGGGGGAGAGGGGAAGAGAGAACAGGACAAGATACAGAAAGAACACGTGCCGTAGAATAAAAGATTTAGAAAGAAACCATAGAATAGGTCAAAAGAGGGTTAGGACACCACACGTGCCCCACCAGAAGAGCTCCCGTAGGGGACACAACGCACCACCTCCATAGGGAAGTGCATGCACTCCCTCAGCAAACCTCCGAAAAGCGGAGCCAGGGTTCAATCCAAAGCCTAAGTAGAGCCATATTTAATACTCACATATAAGTCACCACACTGAAAATTACTCCATTGAGGCCATAATCTAGAACATTTGATAAGTTTGTCTTGCTTAGTGAAGAAAAGTTCCTCCATTTCGTATATAAAATCTACCTGATTGACCCATTCGGTCATTGTGGAAACCCTAGTTTCCCTCCATAACCTGTGTCCATAACCTGGGTATCAGTGATATTGCAGTATTTATCAAATGTTTGCTAACTGGCAAAGTTATTAATACACCCTCTTCTTCCTCCTCCCCTTCTGCTAATCCTGCAAAATGGTAAGAGGAGCTGGCAGAATTATTTGATCACATAATCACTGACTTGTAGCAGGAGAATGATCTTGACCATGTGTAAGCATTCCTCCTTTCAGATATTGAGGATGAAGAAGATAGGGACAGGACCATAGAAGGGGAAGAGGGTTCAATCAGACAGCATCCAAGGACATCAGGCAGAACAGAAAGAGGCAGTTATGTTCCAGCACCTGGAGCTTACTATGAAGTGCCCTCAGCGATGAGGAGGGAGGTGGAAGATGAGATAGCCGACCATCTGTGCGTGCAATCTATTGGAGATGAGGTAAGTTCTAAGGAAGAGGCAGAACAGCAGCGGGAGGATTTTGTCCAGGGGCAGCTGGCAGAGAACTGGAGTTCTCTGGTGCCACTGCCCCACAGGTACAGGTCACTGCTATGCCTATGTCTGATCCACAAAGCCCCTTAGTGTGGGCCTTTTTTATGCATCTGCTGCTGGAGAAGAAGAAAAAGATGTCCCACCAATAGCCCCCATGCCAGCCTGGCAAAACTGCTGGCCTTTTCAGCTTGTGGAATCAGCCTTCTGTGAGTCTATGGCCTGTGCTACACCACAGTTGCAGGTACCCAGCCTCTATTATTTTGCTCAGAAAACCATCTCTGCCTATCATCAGCATGCGGAATATGTCTGTGTTGCTGGACCATGCTGTCAGTAGCAGGGTACACATGCCACAGACACAAGGTTCAGTAAGCATGGACAGGGATCCTAAATATCCTTCACAGCATACTAGGTAAATCTTCTGCTGGTTGGAAAGGATGCAGGGTGGAGCACACTTCTGGAGCTGGTGGTGGGTCAAATGTTCTCTATTATGGCGATAGTCCAATCACCTAAGGATGGTGTCCAAATACTACCACTGATTCTTGCCAAATCCTGGGTTTTTTAGATTGGCAGCGCTAGCAAACTAATATGGGCATTTGCTGAGCTGAATTCTTTGTGCCAATAATGGACTGCATGGCCTTTGAACTTAGGTCAATAATGGGGGCTTTGTTATGTGCCTGCACACTCCAAAAGGGTGGGTTTCCAGCAGCCATTTATTAGTGTGTGTTGGAGTAGTTTAGGGAGAGATGACTGTCTGTTTGTAGGGAGAGTGACACTGCTATACTGTGTTCACAATTCAGAGATGCAACAGTGCTTTTTAGGACTACCTTTAAGGACTTTTTTGTGTGTCAGCAACACATGTAGTTGTTCATTTGTTCTGCTAAGATATACAGTATATGGTAGAAAATAGGTTTGGGTTTAGTGTTTCATGTTGTTTTGGTGGGTGGGCGGTATTTCATTTTATCTTGTTAGGTATATTTTTTTATTTTGGGGTACACAGTGTACATTTGTTGATGGCACAGGCAAAGCTGCCCTTTGTTCGCAACACTTCACCGCATTCTTGTTGCAGTAATGTATTGTGCATCAAAGCACCACATATTTTGTCCCCCTATTGCCAATAAATGTTGGCAACCACCTTTATTAAAAATGCCAGGCAAGCCAAAATAAGATTTAGACGTTCTTCACGTGAAGGTAGTAGAGGACGAGTAGGTTCTGCAGGACTAAGTGGCGGTCACCATCCTGACGATGTTGGCTGCACCATCTAGAATTAGGGCACATCTATACAGCCACTGCACGCAGAAAGGTAGTTGTGTGGCTGACAAAGTTTTTCTCTTCGTCTTCTTCTTCCCAGGTGCAACAAAGCCAGTTGCCTGCAAGACCCGCTAAAGGGCCCTCTTATTTCTTCTCCTCTTCTGCTATTGTTGCCAAAGCCCCTCAAGTTGGCAATGAGTAGTTGGCAGAATTATTTAATCACACGATCACTTATTTGCTGCAAGAGGATAATCTTGGTCATGGACATGTGTTCCCCAGGCAGGCAGGGACAGAAGCGGGCATTAAAAAAGAAGAAAAATTGTGGACAGGTCATGGTGTTGGGATCAGGGGCTCTCAACAACAGATGTAGCACAAGCCACAAGTGCCTGGTGCTAGCAAGGGCCATGCTGCTCTTGTTAATTTTTTTTAGTAAATTAGGCCTGTGAAAACACAGGCGTGTGAAAAAGGTCCCTTCCTTGTTCTCAGTCCTTGTCTATGGCTTTCTTTGCGGTACACTGCAGGCTGCAGAGTGGCTGAATTTAAATAAAGCAATGTTTACACAAAGGGAAAGAATAGGGAGAGGAAGATAATATACACTTTATTGCCAAAAGTATTGGGACACCCCTCCAAATCATTGTATTCAGGTGTTCCAATCACCTCTATGGCTACAGGTGTATTCTTGGTCATGGACATGTGTTCCCCAGGCAGGCAGGGACAGAAGCGGGCATTAAAAAAGAAGAAAAATTGTGGACAGGTCATGGTGTTGGGATCAGGGGCTCTCAACAACAGATGTAGCACAAGCCACAAGTGCCTGGTGCTAGCAAGGGCCATGCTGCTCTTGTTAATTTTTTTTAGTAAATTAGGCCTGTGAAAACACAGGCGTGTGAAAAAGGTCCCTTCCTTGTTCTCAGTCCTTGTCTATGGCTTTCTTTGCGGTACACTGCAGGCTGCAGAGTGGCTGAATTTAAATAAAGCAATGTTTACACAAAGGGAAAGAATAGGGAGAGGAAGATAATATACACTTTATTGCCAAAAGTATTGGGACACCCCTCCAAATCATTGTATTCAGGTGTTCCAATCACCTCTATGGCTACAGGTGTATAAAATCAAGCACCTAGGCATGCAGACTGCTTCTACAAGCAGGCTGTGTGCTTGTAGAAGCAGTCTGCACGCCGTGGACTGGACTCTAGAGAAGTGGAGATGTGTTCTCTGGAGTGACGAATCACGCTTCTCTATCTGGCGATCCGATGGACATGCCTGGGTTTGGAGGTTGCCAGGAGAATGGTACTTGCTGCACTGCATTGTGTCAAGTGTAAAGTTTAGTGGAGGGGTGATTATGGTGTGGGGTTGTTTTTCAGGGGTTGGGCTTGGCCCCTTAGTTCCAGTGAAGGGAACTCTTAAGGCATCAGCATACCAAGACATTTTGGACAATTTCATCCTCCCAACTTTGTGGTAACAGGTTCTGGGGGGCACAAGGGGGATGGCCTCTTCCTGTTCCAACATGACTGCGTACCAGTGCACAAAGCAAGGTCCATAAAGACATGGATGAGCGACTTTGGGGTGGAGGAACTTGACTGACCTGCAGAGTCCTGACCTCAACCCGATAGAATACCTTTGGGATGAATTAGAGCCAGGCCTTCTTGTCCAACATTCGTACCTGACCTTACAAATGCGCTTCTGAAAGAATGGTCAAAAATTCCCATAGACACACTCCTAATCCTTGTGGACAGCCTTCCCAGAAGAGTTGTAGCTGTTATAGCGGCAAAGGGTGGGCCAACTCAATATTGTACCCGATGGACTAACACTGGGATGCCATTAAAGTTCATGTGCGTGTAAAGGCAGGCGTCCCAATACTTTTGGCAATATAGTGTATTTGCAAAGTTGTTTAGTGTCCCTGGATAAGCTAATGTAATTTAAATATACAGTTTATTCTTCTTTAATGAAGATTAAAGGAGAACTATGAGGTGAGTGCTTCCCACTCACCTCATAGTTCTAGCCGACCTGTGACAATGAGACTGTCACAGGTCGGCTCAGTAGATCGGGAGGTGAGCGAACATATACCGGCGTTCGCTCACCTCTCGATCCTGTCACGGCTCTCTGCCGTGACAGGGGAGGGGCTGGATTCCCCCCTCCCCACTCCGATCCGCCAGCGCTGACTGGCGGAACGGACAGGGCGGGTACAGCTGGCTCTGCCTCTAGATAGGCAGAGCCAGCTGTCACTCACGCAGCTGGGCGGATCTCGACATCGATGTCGGGATCCGCTCCGGCTGCGGCCTCTCAGTATACCGCGAGCTGTAGCTCGCGGTATACTGAGCTTAGGGTAACGGGAGGACGCTAGTTTGTGTCCTCCCGTTACCCTAAGGAGAACTATGGGGAAAAGCCCTGACCCCATAGTTCGGCTTTAATGTCCTCTTCCCCTTGGCCAGGTGACAGTTTTCTGGTCTGCTCCTCCATACCCGGAAGACTATTATTTAACAAAGTATTTAACAAAAGCTCTGACAATGGAGTAGCGGACAGAAGCTGAGTATCAGAGAGTGAGGGCGTTTTATTTTTAAGAAAACCTGTCACTTTGCTCTTAATAGGTAATGAATAAATGGATTCTTTTTTAGGTCGCACAGTAGTAAAGAAATGTATACACCAATGTAATATTAAACTGTAAGAAAAAAAAGTCAGAGCAAGATTAATTTTACTACGTTTTTGTCAATGTTTGAGCAAGTAAACTAATGCATATATATTGCCATAAAGGGAACTAATGTATTCAGAAATAAAACAAAACAAACTAGATACAATTAGGGATCTAAAATGGAAACAATGTACATTTTGTGTTAAATTGCAATTCTCTAGGAAATTTAACAAGTCTAATTTGTGCAATAAATTATATTGTTCAATATACCCAATGACACAATGTAATTTTCTTGGACAAAGTTGCCCGGTACACATCATGAATCCCTTCTGACTGCAGAGAAAGAGAAGAGAGGTTTAGACGATAAGAGATCAATCAGTATGCAACCTATTCACCATGTCATGAGCACAGTGTCCAGCAGTTGGTTCTATTGCTCTAACTTCCCTCCTCTAGCTAGATCAGAGTCACCTTGAAATGCATATTTAGAAAACACAAAAATATGTGCATAAGATAAGGTCTGTGAAAAGCATACAAACACATTTAAAGAAACCCTTAGCTAGAATGTCATTTATGAAATGCAGCCGAGCCGGGATTGTCCCTCTGTAAGCAGGTTCAAGACTAGTGTTTAAAAAGATCTGGGGGGAAAAGAGTATACAATTCATGCCACAATAATGGGCATGACAAAGGTAGATGTGGTTCAAGAGCAGATAGTTTAAATAAAGCTTAGCTAAAGCAAACTTTGCATGACAATTAAAAGCACACTTCAATAAGAAATAAGTTAAATAATAAAACATTGCATTTGGCTGCTTCCTGTAGGTTGACATCACTGGGTTTTCTCCTGGGATCCAGATAATACTGATAACCCCAAAGCAACTTCATATAAGCTTTGGGCTCTTTCCCAGCTATCCTAGGATCCAAAAGATGGTCTGGTACATTTACCTAGGCTCCCCAGAGCCCATAGTGTAAGGTATTTTTAGTTTTTTTCTTCTAATGCTTTATCTGTTGTTTTTAGTGTTTTTTTTTATTATTGGGCAGGTGGGGGAGGGTCTACAAAAGAAGCAGACTTTAGATTTTCATACACTTACTTTAAAGTAAATCTTTGGCACACTAAATAAATACATTAAAAATGTTTTCTTTTTCAGGTATATAAGTAACATAATATATTAGTATAGGGTATTCTTCTTTTGAGGCAGGAAGTGAAGATTTAGGCTTTCTTTTCAAATGTTTATATGTTTGCACTTCTGTGGGAAAATCCTGTAATTTACAGAGCTCAATAACTCAAGCTGAAATTTTCACACACAGACAAATAACTAATCACAGTGATTTATCCCTTTATCAGTCTGAAGTTTTAATGAGAGCCAGCCTGCCTAAAAGGAGATGATTCTGCTGGGATGTCTCTTTAGCTTAAATATTCTACATGTTAGTGCAAGAAAAATTGTATACATATAATAATAATAATAATAATAATGATATTACACTAAAGATTAAAAGTATGCACCTAAAAATTCTTTTTTTTTAAAAATGGACCTAAAACCATTACAGTTTTTCTTCAACGTGCCCAGGACTGTTTTTCTCTGCCTTTGCACACACAGAAGCTCATTTGCATAGTCTTTCTTTCATTTTAGTCTAATAGTTAATACTTAAAATAGAGAGCCTTTGTAAGAAAGCTTCTGGAACCTTTTTTTAGACTCATATGCTCACAAACTGACCCAGTACTGTTGTGCGCT